>NW_021318754.1:203545-294334 GCF_001605985.2 Dendrobium catenatum
AGAGTATCACCCTGGATGAACTCCTGGACGATTGAAATTTGGCTTGATCGTCTCGGCCGATCAGTTCAAATCAGAGGAAAATCGTCCTGAGCATCGCCCTGTTTTTGAGCTGGCCGATATTTATCGTCCTGAAGTAACTTAAGGTTTTTGACTGGATCGTCCTGGCTGATCCTGCGATCGTCCAGGATGATATGATCATATCAATCATCCTTAATTACTCCTTGATTTCCTGTTCAATTAAGGTATAATCTGAAAATTTCGTCCAGGCCGATCCTGGGATATTCCAGGCCGATCCTGGGATCGTCCAGGCCGATCCTGGGATCGTCCTGGCCGATCCTGGGATCGTCCTGGCCGATCCTGGGATCGTCCTGGCCGATCCTGGGATCGTCCTGGCCGATCCTGGGATCGTCCTGGCCGATAATTTAAAAATACAGTATACCTTAATTGTCTAAGGCGGCTACTTCTTTCTGTTTTGAGCATATCGTCCTGGCCGATACATGTATCATCCAGGCTGATATGTTAATGACGGCTACCTTAATTAAGAATCCTTATTTAGACTTTCTATTTTAAGCCTGATCGTCCAGGACGATGTAAATATCATCCTGGCCGATATGAGCAAAAACAAAAATTCTAAGTCTCTCAAGTGTGTGTGTGTGTGTGTAGGGTTACTTAGCATCAGTCTCTTTGACCATTACAAGTAGACACAAAAGAGTAAAACAAAAGTACAGACTGACTCAACCCTAAACCTACGCAATCCTTAACTGGCTTCGTCTTGCTCGTCTGATCTTCGATTCCTGAAAAGTTAGAAGCAACAAGCAGTCCAAGAGAAATAGTGTTTGTCAATCATCAAAACATAAGTTATGAAAATAGATTTGCAACAAAATATTGGATCCCAAGTTTGTAATAATATCCTTCATCTCTTTCAAAGTAAATTCTTTACAGAGAATTTTACAATCTTCCTCATCCAGTTTATTCGAAGTCTCCAAAATCCTACCTCCTCCATTTTTATTATTATACCAAGTGTATTTAGGACCTAAGTAGCCAACTTCATGAATGTCTCCTCTACTCATGAATGAGATCATGTCTTGTGAACCTTGAGAGTGAACAAACATCCTTCCACCTCTCTTCTCACTTTGGGAAATTATGCAATTAAAATCACCCCCTATAATCCATGGAAAATTGTCATCATAATGATTTTCCAGATTGCACCAAAGAAGCCTTCTTTTACTATTCTCCCTGCTTCCATAAACCGTGGCAATCATCCAGGTTTGATGGTTTTTTATTTTAAGTCTACCCACCACTAACTGCTCATTAGCTTCTATAACTTCAAAAGTTGCTAAGTCTGGCCTCCAACATACCATTATAATGCATGATAGACCAACCGCCGGAAACTGAAAGGAATCCCACAAATCACCAACAAATTTTCTAACTTCAATAGGATCCATATAGGAAACTTTAGTTTCAATAAGACCCACAAACAAAGCATCAATATCCTTCACTATTTCTTTCAAATACCTGGAGGCCACCACCTCCCTAGCCCCCCTACAATTCCAAAAAATAAGGGAACTCATTTCTTCTTTGAAGTGGGATTAGACCCACCACAAATACTTTTAGATTCACCATTTCTTGTTTTAGATTTCAAAGAATTATTCCCCAATGATTTTAATTCTTTTTGTAGTTTGAACTTTACTTCACCATAGACAGAATTCTCCACCAAATCCTTTCGGTCATTAGTATTCTTAACAGATCTATCATCTACCTCCAGCTCTTCTTCTTCCCTTTCAACCAGAGGATTATCCTTAGAATGATCAGCCTTATCTTCATCAGTAATAGTTTGTAGAATAGAAAATGTGTTCTTGCTATTAAGATCAACCAAACCTTTCTCTGCAATCATATCTTCTGTTATAAATTCAGAAGAGTTTCTTTTCTCCTGAATGGGAATAGCTTCAATTGCAAAATTTTTATTTTTTGCTACAATAGAAGAATTATGAAGTACCAACTGCTCCCTTACAACTTCCTGAATCTTGACATTTGAATTTTAATATGGAGTACTTGAGTTTGCAGGTAATCCCTTAGGACTTACCTGAGTTCGCAAGCAACCCTTTCCCTTTATGTTGACATCCTGAGAAAGATCTGTATTGATAATCTCCCCTTCTTCTAGCTGATGAGTAGCAATGCTTAATTTTTCTGGGATATCCTGGATCAATTGTTTAGCAACACCTGCTTCCATACCAGACCGAGCTTTATCAATAGCTACCACTGGAACAATAGGTTTTATTGAAACTCTGGAATAGTTTGGATTAATCCACTTATTGTTATGTTTAGATATCCTCTTCTTGTTGTTAACCAAAACCCATGGACCATAAGAAGGTTCTTTGAAGATTATTTGTTCCCTTTCCACATCTTTAACTTCAGCATTTTCATGAGCAACCTTTAAATCCTTGTGGACTTCTTCCAAAGGTACACAATCCTTCTCCACATGTCCTATCTTCCCGCAAACAAAGCAAAAGTTTGAAACCTTTTCATACTCCACTTTTTGAAAAACCTTCCACTCATGCCATCAACCCATACACGTAAAGGAAGAGGTTGATCAAGATGGATTCTCACACATAATCTAGCAAATTCACTTCTTCCCAAATGAAACATATTTCCATCTAACATGATTGGTTTTCCAATTCTTGAAGCAATACAAGCTACACTCTTCTCATCCCAACATTGTAAAGGTAAGTGTGGCATTCTAATCCAAATTAGAGAAGAAAGTCTAATTGTTGAAGAAGGATTGAATTCGGGAGACCACATCTCCATTCCTACTATGTGTTCATTTACATACCATGGTCCTCCGGTGTGAACAGCTTCAACCATTTCTTTCGATGAGAATGAGCATAAAAACCACCCACTTCCTAATGTAGTAAAGTGCAATTGTCCAAACTATCTCCATTGTTTTCTTAACTCCCATGCCACCATATGGGAAGGTAACTCCTTCCCGAAAACCTTGATAACCAAAGATTTAGACAACTTTTTAGAGTTAAACACCTCCAATTCCACATTAAGCTTCACTGCCTTTCCATCATCCGATAATAACACCTCATCTTCTTAGAAATCCAATTTAATGTATGGTTTTTTACTCCAAGGATTCATTGTACCATAATCTACCAATTTAGGCAAATCATCAGACATCTTAACTCCATCCGATATATTTAATTTATCGTAATCAGAATGAACATTGTTGTCAACCATTTTTTGTGAACTTTCATTTATCACGCTGTGAAAAAGTCCAGGGATAGCATTCGAATTCACAAAACGGTTAACAAAAATTTTCAATCCAAAAGTCGAAGCGGTATTTTCAGATGGAATTACGGCTGATTTCATACTGTTAGGAGTAACCATATCCACTGAGCCAACTACAGCTTTACCTTTACCTTCCACATGTTTAAAAACCATGGGCAATGATTCTAAAACTTCTTTGATCACCAAGGCTCCTTGACGTTTCATCAAAAGAATTTGAAACTCCTGATTGGAATTCAAAAATGACATCCCATTTCCCTTCTCTTTGACCAAAGGAGAAATCAAAGACAGCGATTGCTATAAAATCTCCACCACCGCCCTCTGACCCTGCCAGAGGCAATCCGCAATACTTGACGACCTCATTCCCTCAGATGAAGAACCACGATCATCCTTAGAGTAATCACCGGTAGGGAGCCGGTGATCATCCGACACCATCATGTTTTTCGACCGTTATAGTAGAAGAGTCTAACCATGTTGTATTTGATGAATAAGATAAGATCTCTGAACCTAATCATGAAGAAGAAGAAGTTGAGATCATTAAGGGGGTAGAAACCATTGCCATAGAGAATAGAGAAGAACATTAAGATCTCTGAACCTAATCATGAATGACTCTGGAATAGTAGTGAGAAATAAGGCTAGATTAGTAGCAATGGGGTATAACCAAATTAAGGGAATAGATTTTGAGGAAACCTTTGCATTTGTTGGTAAACTAGAAGCCATAAGAGTACTCTTAGCTTTTGCTTGCTTCAAGGGTTTCAAATTATATCAAATGGATGTTAAAAGTGCTTTCTTAAATGGGGTAATCAGAGAGGATGTCTATGTTGAACAGCCCCCCGGATTTGAAAACTCACAATTTCCAAATCATGTGTTTAAGTTGAAAAGGAACTATATGGATTAGAGCAAGCACCAAGAGCCTGGTATGAAAGACTTAGTACATTCCTACTAGATAGAAGCTTTGTTAAGGGTAGTGTCAACACCACTCTCTTCTTGAAAAAGGCAGGAGGTGAGATACTCATTTTTTAGATTTATGTAGATGACCTCTTGTTTGGAGCTTCAAAAAAAACCTTATGTGATGAATTTTCAAAAATAATGAGTAAGGAGTTCGAAATGAGCATAATGGGAGAAGTTAATTACTTTCTTGGATTTAGTGTAAAACAAATGGAAGGTGAACATTCCTTAGCCAATCTAAGTATATCAACGATATTATAAAAAAGTATGAAATGGAAAATGCTAAGGCCATGAATACTCCCATGAGTTCTAACATTCAATTAGATAAAGATTCAAATGGAAAGTCAATAGATTAGAAGAAGTATAGGGAATAATTGGATCTCTTCTCTACTTAACTGCCAGTAGACCGGATATAATGTTTAGTGTATGTCTCTGTGCTCAATTTCAAGATGACCTAAAAGAATCTCAGATGACTACTGTCAAAAGAATTCTTAGATATCTACTAGGCATCCCAAATTTAGGAATTTGGTATCCTAGACACAGCACTACTTTTAAAATCTTAGGTTACTCAGATTCAGACTTTGTAGGATGTAGCATAGATAGAAAAAGCACATCTGGTACCTGTCAATTCATTGGACAATCCTTAGTTTCATGGTCCAGTAAAAAATAAAATTCGGTAGCCCTCTCAATAGCTGAAGCAGAATATATAGTGGTAGGAAGCTGTGTTGCTCAAGTTCTATGGTTAAAACAACAGCTTTTGGATCTTGGACTACCTATAGGAACCATCCCAATAATGTACGATAACACTATTGCAATTTGCATACCTAAAAATCTAATTCAGCACTCACGAACAAAGCATATAGACATTAGATATCACTTCATAAGAGATCATGTAGCCAAAGGAGATATTGAACTACACCACATTGCTACTAGAGATCAATTGGCTGACACTTTCACGAAACCATTAGCTTATGACACCTTTAGTACCTTGACAACAAAATTAGGTGTCATAGACATTCAAGCTTAAAATAAAATTTAAAAAAAAATTCAAAATCAAAACAAAAATTTGTGTGTTTATTATTTTGTTTGTCGTGTTTGTTGTTTTTTTTTTTTTAAGGGTTTCCTTATCTTCTCACATTCACCTTGCTGATGCCCAAACCTTAACTTTCTGTGCACATTGTATTGTACGATCTGACAAATACACAAATCACAGCCTTCCATTCCATCAACGATCCAGATCTATCTTAACTTATACATATCATACTGTACGAATCACCACTCATACTGTACGATATGAAAGTTCATTAGGGATGTTAGGCCCTTAAGAACTAGCCTGAGGCTAACCAAGAGGGGGGAGTGAATTGGTATTAAAAAAATTCTGTAAACAAAAGAATAAATGTCACAAACCAAAGTCACCACAGAGAAACAAGTGCGGAAATTAAAGTGCGGAAGCAGTAAAAAGAACACGAGGGTTTATAATGGTTCGGTCAACTTGACCTACGTCCACTCCCCGGAGTATTTCACTACCAAAGTGACTCTCCTTTAGCCCCCACACCTAGGCAGAGAAGCCCTTACAAAAACCTCATTTTCACCATCCCCAGCAAGGCAGAGAACCCCACTCCTTTTGCTTCTTCCTGAAGCAGGCAGAGAACCTCGATCAATCACTGAAGCTTACCTCTCCCAACCCTTCCAAGGACAAGAGACTCTATGAATGAACTCAGATGACACTAGAAAGTGCTCTGAGATCACTTGAAAGTTCGTTAGGGATATTAAGCCCTCATGAAGTGGCCCAAGGCTAACAAAGAGAAGAGGTGAAATGGATAAATTTAAAACCCAAGTTAAAACTCAAACCAAAATCACCACAGAAATCAAAGTGCAGAAATTAAATAATGTGGAAGCAATAATAAGAAAAGAACACACCAGATTTATAGTGGTTCGGTCAAACCTTGACCTACATCCACTCCTTGGAGGCACCCTCCAAGTATTGCACTACAAAAGTGTCTCTCCTTTAGCCCTAACAGCTAGGTGAAGAAGCCCTTACAAAATTACTTCCACCTTCCCCGGTGCGGCGGAGTCACCGGGTCCTTTGACACCAAAGAGATCTTCTTCTTTGAACTTACCTCAAGACAAGCCTTGAATCTGATTGTACTAAGGTGCGAGTTCACCAGAGCAACTATGTGGCTCCCCCACCACACTCCCTTGAGTTCCTCCCCCTCACAGGATCTTATCCCTCTCAAACTCCACCCTTTTCTCTCTCCCTTTCAAGCTATCTTTTCAAGTTTCCCCCACAAGAATGTAGCTACAATGGCTGCCAAAGACACTTACAAAGTGTCATGCCAAAGCTTAAATAAAAGCTCTCAAAATGAGCTCATTAATGCAAGTTACCGACATTATCGTCCAGGATGATAGGTATATCGTCCTGGCCGATTAGTTCAAATTCAGCTCAACGGCCTGGGATGATTTGGGACGATCAAAAGAAAATTTGTTATATCATCCTGGCCGATCTCACGATCATCCAGGCCGATTAGTTTAAAACTAATTTTAATCGACCTAATCATCGCCCTGATTTGGTGCTGGCCGAAGTCAATCGTCCAGAACATTGTCCCGGCTGATCCTGCGATCGTCCCAGACGATGTGATCGTATCAATCAACCATTAATGCTTTCCAAAGATACCAGATCAATTTAGGCATAATTGAGTTAGATCGTCCTGGACGATAAGAATATCATCCAGGCTGATTTCCTAAAACAAAGAATTCCTAAAATGATTATGGCGGTTGATTCTTTCTGAATTGAGATTATCATCCTGGTCGATACAGGCATCGTTCAGGGTGATCCATTAATGATGGCTGCCTTAATAAGGATGCCCTAATTAGGATTTCTAATTTTGGACATATCGTCCAGGACGATATAAATATCATCCCGGCCAATATTACCAAAAATAGAAATCTCATAGGGAACAACAGGAAATCTTCCAAGTTACAAATCAACAGATCCCACACCAAATACAACAGAGTCAAGAAAGGAAAAAGATTACAAATTGACTCAAACCTAGTCTTCCCAATCTTGAGCTGATTGCAAAATGCAGTCTGATCGTGTGAACCTGAAACGTTAGTGCATAAGGCAATCGAAGAGAAATAAGGAATATTTGCTATCAACAAAATCATAAATCATAGATCCGTAACAATCTCCCCGTTTCTTATGATGGCAAAATATTTCAATTTGAATTTTCAAAAAAGTAAATACTCTTCCTAATCTCCCCCTCATTAGAATAACTCTTTTAAAAATAGAGGAGATAAAAATATTTTTGTTATTTTTAATTTTTTGTTTTTAATTTTAGATATAAACATGAAACAATACACAAATTCAACAATATGTTCTCCCCCTTTGACATTATCAAAAAGAGAGGTGGCATAAACAAAAAAAAATGACCAAAAGACAAAAACATATTCCCTGATCTAGTGAAAAAAAAAATATTCTTAAAAATGAGAAAGTTACCTCTTAGTTTTAATCAAAAACTTAGTAGAGTTAGATTGACAACGTATAGCCCAGAAAAAGGTTAGAAATTCAAAATTTGATAATCCAAACTCAAGTTCTTTAAAAGGGCTAAAAAACTTTTTAATTAAATATCTAAATCAAGGAATAAATTAGAAAAAGAAACACTAATTTTTCAAAACTCCTTTCATAAAATATATCTAATAGAAGATTACTGCATGAATTGTTGAATCAGGAATCAAGATTTTCAAATTCAAGTATCAAAAATAGCAAGGGTTTTCTTAAGCTTTTAAGAAGTACAAGAATGGTAAGCATTAAATTTTATGGGCTCATTTTATACCTCTTGTCAATTTGAATGGCGCTCTTTGCGCATCTTTTGATTTTTGATACACTTTTGTGTATATTTTTAAAATTGGCGTCATTGCGCGTCTTTTATTTTTGGCTTCATTGGCCAATTTTTTTTAATATGCTATCTTTCTTAAATCTTAAAAAACAAAAGTAAACCCATCCTATTGATAAAGCTAATTCTTGATAAAGAAAATTATGAGTTATATTCAACAACTTGGAAAAGATCCCAATGTGATAAATAAAATGTAAGGAGATAAAAAATTTAGTTTCAAAAATTAATTTAAAAAATGAAAAAGATTTTAAATCACAAGTAGGATAACCTCTTTTTAGGGAATAGAGATTGAGAATCAAAAACATGAGTTTCCTTCCTTTGACTGTTTTAGAGAAGTCAGACACAACTTACCAAAGATTTAAAAAAATAGGAAGTAGATTTCTCATTTTTAGAAAAGTGAATGTGTGTATTGATTTAAAAAAAAACATTCACGAAAATACAAAGTTTCAAAGAATAAATAAAACAAAAAAAATAAAGAAAAACACAACACAAAAACATGAAAGGCTTTTAACCATTTTCTCTCTCCTGGTCCGATGCTTCAAAAACCAGATCTGCCCATGAGATTTATTGCCTTTTATTGTTTTCCCAGTTTGAATTTTGCTTTGCCCTTACCTTTTCTTTCATAGGAAGAATTCTTAAATTAGGGCATTGATTTTTTATATGTCCAAGCTTCCTCCATCGAAAGCAAATAATGTCAGAAGAAATATAGACATCCTTACCACTTTTACCTTTTTTTCACTTTTACTTATGCTTAGGTGAGCTTTCTGATTTGCTTGACAAGTCATTGCCTTCGTCACCAACTAGGCTATCATCAGAATTTAAAGCACAGAAAAAGTAATTTAAAGACTTTGCATTCAATTGAGCATTTACTTGTTCTTCCCTATTCCATTGATTAAAAGTAATATCAGTTCTAACTCCTTTAACAATACGTGACGATGATGAATAACCAATTAAAATCATATGTCACATGCAAAAATTAATCTACTGCAAGAAAATAGATATGCGAGTTTTCAAAAAATTAAATGACATATTTTCAAATAAAGGAGGTCTGGTGATTGAATAACCTTCCGCAATATTACGATTTGAAAAATTAGCCATGGTTCAAAAAATTCAAAACCATTTAAAAACTGATTTTATGAATGAAGCTCTGATACCACTTAAAAGAACTCAGATGACATAAGAAAGTGCTCTGAGATCACTTGAAAGTTCTTTAGGGATGTTAAGCCCTCATGACTTGGCCCAAGGCTAACAAAGAGAAGAGGTGAATTGGATAACTTTAAAACCCAAGAAAAAACTCAAACCAAAATCACCACAAAAATCAAAGTGTGGAAATTAAATAATGCGGAAGCAATAATAATGAAAGAACACACCGAATTTATAGTGCTTTGGTCAAACCTTGACCTACGTCCACTCCTTGGAGGCACCCTCCAAGTATTGCACTACAAAAGTGTCTCTCCTTTAGCCCTCACAGCTAGACGGAGAAGCCCTTACAAAATCACTTCCACCTTCCCCGGTGCGGCGGAGTCGCCGGGTCCTTTGACACCAAAGAGATCTTCTTCTTTGGTGAACTTACCTCAAGACAAGCCTTGCATCTGATGGTACTAAGGTTCGAGTTAGTCAGAGAACCCGTGTGGCTCCCCCACCACACTCCCTTGAGTTCCTCCCCCTCACAGAATCTTCTCCCTCTCAAACTCCACCCTTTCCTCTCTCCCTTTCAAGCTCTCTCTTCAAGTTTCCCCCATAAGAACAAAGCTACAATGTCTTCCAAAGACACTTACAAAGTGTCATACCAAAGCTTAAATAAAAACTCTCAAAATGAGCTCATCAATGCAAGTTACCGACATTATCGGTATATCATCCTGGCCGATTAGTTAAAATTCAGCTCAGTGGCCTGGGATGATTTGGGACGATTAGAAGAAAATTGGTTATATCGTCCTGGCCGATCTCATGATCGTCCGGGCTGATTAGTTTAAAATTTATTTTAATCATCTTGATCATCGCCCTGATTTGGTGCTGGCTGAAGTCAATCGTCCAGCACATCGTCTCGGATGATGTGATCGTATCAATCAACCATTAATTCTTTCCAAAGATATCAGATCAATTTAGGCATAATTGAGTTAGATCGTCCTGGACGATAAGAATATCATCCTAGCCGATTTCCTAAAACAAAGAATTACTAAACTGATTATGGTGGTTGATTCTTTCTAAATTGAGTCATCCTGGCCAATATAGGTATCGTCCAGGCCGATCCATTAATGGCGGCTGCCTTAGTGAGGATGCCCTAATTAGGGTTTCTAATTTTGGAAATATTGTCCAGGATGATATAAATATTGTCCCGGCCGATATGTCCAAAAATAGAAATCTTATAGGGAACAACAGGAAATCTTCCAAGTTATAAATCAACAAATCCCACACAAAATACAACAGACTCAAGAAAGAAAAAAAGATTACAAACTGACTCAGACCTAGTCTACCCAATCTTGAGCTGATTCCAAAATGTTGTCCGATCGTGTGAACCTGAAATGTTACTACATAAGGCAATCATAGAAAAATAAGAAATGTTTGCTAACATCAAAATCATAAATCATAGATCCGTAATAATCTCCCTCTTTTTGAGGATGGCAAAAAATTTCAATTTGAAATTTCAAAAAAGTAAATACTCTTCCTAATGTCCCCCTCACTAGAATAACTCTTTTAAAAATAGGGGAGATAAAAATATTTTTGTTGTTTTTAATTTTAAGATACAAACACGAAACAGTATAAAAATTCAACAATACATTCTCCCCCTTTGACATTATCAAAAAGAGAGGAGGAACAAACAAAAACAAAATGACCAAAAGATAAAAACATTCCCTGATCTAGTGAAAAATAAATATTCTTAAAAATGAGAAAGTTACCTCTTGGTTTTAATCAAAAACTTAGTAGAATTGGATTGACAACGCATAGCCCAGAAAAAGGTTAGAAATTCAAAATTTGATAATCCAAACTCAAGTTCTTTAAAAAGGCTCAAAACTTTTTAATTCAATATCTAAATCAAGGAATAAATTAGAAAAAGAAACACTAATTTTTCAAAACTCCTTTCATAAAATATATCTAACAAAAGATTACTGCATGAATTGTTGAATCAGGAATCAAGATTTTCAAATTCAAGTATCGAAAGTATCAAGGGTTTACTTAAGCTTTTAAGAAGTACAAGAATGGTAAGAATTAAATTTTGTGGGCTCATTTTATGCCTCTTGTCAATTTGAATGGCACTCTTTGCGCATCTTTTTATTTTTGATACACTTTTGTGTATATTTTTCAATTTTGCGTCAATGCGCATCTTTTATTTTTTGCATCATTGGCCAATTCTTTTTAATATGCTATCTTTATGAAATCTTAAAAAATAAAAGTAAACACATCCTATTGATAAAGAGAATTCTTGATAAAGAAAATTATGAGTTATATTCAAAAACTTGCAAAAGATCCCTATGCGATAAATAAAATATAAGAGATAAAAAATTTAGTTTCAAAAACCAATTTAAAAGATGAAAAAGATTTTAAATCACAAGTAGGATAACCTCTTTTTTGGAAATAGAGATTGAGAATAAAAAACATGAGTTTCCTTCCTTAAACTGTTTTAGAGACGTCAAACACAACTTAACAAAGATTTAAAAAAAATAGGAAATAGATTTTTCATTTTTAGAAAAGTGAATGTGTGTTGATTTAAAAAAAAAACTTTCACGAAAACAAAAAGTTTCAAAGAATAAACAAAACAAAAAAAAGTAAAAAAAAAAAACACAATACAAAAATATGAAAGGCTTTTAACCATTTTCTCTCTCCTGGTCCTATGCTTCCGAAACCAGATCTGCCCATGAGATTTTTTGCCATTCATTGTTTTCCCAGTTTGAATTTGTCTTTGCCTTGTCCTTTTCTTTCGTAGGAAGAATTCTTAAATTAGGGCACTGATTTTTTATATGTCTAGGCTTCCTACATCAAAAGCAAATAATGTCAGAAGAAATATGGACATCCTTACCACTTTTACCTTTTCTCCACTTTTTCTTATGCTTAGGTGAGCTTTGTGATTTACTTGACATGTCATTGCCTTCGTCGCCAACTAGGCTATCTCTTTCTGTATCTCCAGCTTATAGAACAATAGTTTCACCTGCAACCAAAAGTCTTTGCCCCAAACCTTGCTCATAGACAATGAGTGAACCAATCAAATTATCAATAGAATACACATTCAAATTTTTTGATTCACAAATAACAACTATTTTAGCATCAAACTTATCCATTAGACAACGAAGAATTTTGTTAACTTTTACAAAAATTAAAAAAAACATTTCCTAAAGCATGCAACGAGTTTACAATTTGAATAAATCTGGTATACATATCTAAGATCGTTTCATAGAAAATAATTCAAAATCATGCATTAATAAATTCAACTTGGATTGCTTGATTTCACTAGTGCCTTCGTATATGGTGTGCAATTTATCCCAAATTTTCTTGCCGGTAGTGCACGTGGATACTAACATAAAATCATCAGAATTGAAAGCACAGAAAAAGAAATTTAAGGACTTTGCATTCAGTTGAGCATTTACTTGTTCTTCCCTATTCCATTGATTAAAAGGAATATCAGTTTTAACTCTATTAGCAATACGTGACGGTGATGAATAACCAGTTAAAATCATATGCCACATGCAAAAATCAATCGATTGCAAGAAAATAGACATGCGAGTTTTCCAAAAATCAAATAACATATTTTCAAATAAAGGAGGTCTGGTGATTGAATAACCTTCCGCAACATTACGATTTGAAAAATTAGCCATGGATCAAAAAATTCAAAAGCTTTTAAAAACTTATTTTATGAATGAAGCTTTGATGCTACATGAAGGAACACAGATGACACTAGAAAGTGCTCTGAAATCACTTGAAAGTTTGTTAGGGATGTTAGGCCCTCATGAACTGGCCCAAGGCTAACAAACAGAAGAGGTGAATTGGATAACTTTAAAACCCAAGATAAAACTCAAACCAAAATCACCACAGAAATCAAAGTGCGTAAATTAAATAATGCGGAAGAAATAATAAGAAAAGAACACACCAAATTTATAGTGATTTGGTCAAACCTTGACCTACATCCACTCCTTGGAGGCACCCTCCAAGTATTGTACTACAAAAGTGTCTCTCCTTAAGCCCTCACAGCTAGGCGGAGATGCCCTTACAAAATCACTTCCACCTTCCCCGGTGCGGTGGAGTCGCCGGGTCCATTGATACCAAAGAGATCTTCATCTTTGGTGAACTTACCTCAAGACAAACCTTGAATCCGATGGTACTAAGGTGCGAGTTCGCCGGAGCAACCATGTGGCTCCCCCACCAGACTCCCTTGAGTTCCTCCCCCTCACAAGATCTTCTCCCTCTCAAACTCCACCCTTTTCTCTCTCTCTTTCAAGCTCTCTCTCTTCAAGTTTCCCCCACAAGAATGAAGCTACAATGGTTGCCAAAGACACTTACAAAGTGTCATGCCAAAGATTAAATAAAAGCTCTCAAAATGAGCTCATTAATGCAAGTTGCCGACATTATCGGTATATCATCCTAGCCGATTAGTTCAAATTCAGCTCAACGGCCTGGGATGATTTGGGACGATCAGAAGAAAATTGGTTATATCGTCCTAGCCGATCTCACGATCGTCTGGGCCGATTAGTTTAAAACTGATTTTAATCGTCCTGATCATCGCCCTAATTTGGTGCTGACCGAAGTCAATCGTCCAGGACATCGTCCCGGACGATGTGATCGTATCAATCAACCATTAATGCTTTCTAAAGATACCAGATCAATTTAGGCATAATTGAGTTAGATCGTCCTGGACGATAAGAATATCATCCTGGCCAATTTCCTAAAACAAAGAATTCCTAAACTGATTATGGTTGTTGATTCTTTCTGAATTGAGATTATCATCCTGGCTAATAAAGGTATCGTCCAGGCCGATCCGTTAATGACGGCTGCCTTAATGAGGATACCCTAATTAGGGTTTCTAATTTTGGACATATCGTCCATGACTATATAAATATCGTCCCGGCCGATATTACCAAAAATAGAAATCTTATAGGGAATAACAGGAAATCTTCCAAGTTATAAATCAACAGATCCCACACCAAATACAACAGACTCAAGAAAGAAAAAAGATTACAAACTGACTCAGACCTAGTCTACCCAATCTTGAGCTGATTCTAAAATGTAGTCCGATCATGTGAACATGAAACGTTAGTACACGAGACAATCGTAGAGAAATAAAGAATATTTTCTATCATCAAAATCATAAATCATAGATCCGCAACACTCTAGTGGAAGAAGAAGTGGAATAATGCTTGGAGCAACCCTTGTGAACTCCCTCACAAGCTCCCACTCACAAGATCCTCTCTCTCTCTCCCTCTCTCTCTCTCTCCTTTAGGTTTTCTCAGGTTAAGACAGCAGCCAAGGATTATAAAAATCTTGAACAATATCTCTTAAATAGAAGAGCTTTAAAGGAGCTCAATAAATACAAGTTGTCGACTTTATTGTCCTGTACGATGAGTTTAAATCACAGAAAATCGGCCAGAACATCGCTCTGAAAATGAACTAGATGATTAAAAATTAGCTTGATCATCCGGACAATCTCACAATCATCCCAGACGATCAGTTCAAATCAGAGGAAAATCGTCCAGCACATCGCCCGAAATTTGAGCTGTCCGATCCAGATCGGCTAGAACATCGCCCGAAATTTGTGCTGGCCGATATTTATCATCCAGGAGCAACTAAGGGTTTTTGAATAGATCGTCCAGGCCGATCCTGTGATAGTTCAGGATGATGTGATCGTATCAATCATCCTTAACTGCTTCCTTGATTGCTGGATCAATTTAGGCATAATTGTGCCATATCGTCCAGGCCGATCCAAGATCGTACTGGCCGATTTCCAAAAATACATAATACTTAAATTGATCATGGTGACTATTTCTTTCTGTTTTGAGCCTATCATCCTAAACGATATAAGTATCATCCAGGCCGATTGGATAAAGATGGTTGCCTTAATTAAGAAACCTAATTAGGGTTTCTGTCTTAAGCCAAATCGTCCAGGACGTTATAAATATCATCCGGGACGATGCGAGTAGAAACAAAAATTTTAAATCACTCAAGTGTGTGTGTAGGGTTACTTAGCATCAGACATTTCACAAGATTACAATTGACTCAAGAAAGGAAAAGAAAAAATACAGACTAACTCAGACCTAGTCTACCCAATCTTGAGCTGGCTCCATTTATCGTCTGATCTCTTAGCCCTGAAATGTTATTAGAAAATGGAAGTCAAAGTGTTTGCTAACATCAAAATCATAATCCATGAAACCAAGTTTGCAATAATCTCCCCTTTTTTGATGATGGCAAACACTTTGATGATCATAGCAGTGTAATTCAAGAATTTCAAAAATTTAGAGTAGAAACAAGTGCAAGTACAAACTAAAGCAACAAGCATAATCAATAAGTACAAATAAGAGCAAGTACAAACTAACAAGTAAAATTTCAAAAATTCAAAGAAGAAACAAGTCCAATTACAAACTAAAGCAACAAGCATAATCAATAAGTACAAATAAGTGCAAGTTCAAACTAACAAGTACAAACATATTACTCCCCCTTTTAACATTTCAAAAAGGTAGAGAGAACTAAAAAGCAACTAAAGCTACTACACAAAACCATAAGCAACTACAAAAATTAAAAAAAGAAAAAACAATCATAAGCAACTACAGAAAATAGAATCTAAGACTAGAAAGGTGAGGGACCCTGATCATCAAACGAAGGTGGTGGTGGTGGTGGTGGCTCCTGAAAGAAACTGGTCATGGCAGTAAATTGTGAGCCAAACTAGGCCATGTCCTGGTCGTGTTGATGCTGCTGGTGTGTAGCATAGGCATCGAAACGGGCTACATCCTCATCGTGCTGCTGCTGCTGGTGAGCTACAAAAGTGTTAAATTGAGTCTCCAACTGATCAAATCTCTCTGCTAACTGATCAAACCATGAGTGCTGGTGGAGTGGAGCAGGTTCAGGAATGGGAGCGGGAGCCTCCTCCTTCTCAGCCCCCTGAGGTTCCCCATCCCCTGGGTGAAGAAAGTAATATAAAGGATATTAGAAAAGCTGTTTGAGTAGAAAGGAGGCTGAAGGTCGTGACAAGCAGGATATTGAATTTGATATTTGGTTTTAAGAATATAAGCTATGAGGTGTCCTAAAGCCAGGTTGGGTTTCCTCTTATGGCCTGGGTCGCGGATTATTGTCAAATGATCAATGTAACAAAAAATTAAGTCAGTGGCAGTAAACTCTCTATGGACCATGATGTAAAAGGTAGTCAGAGAAAGCAGAGGAGAGATGTGGACTCGATCCCTAGCTTTTAGAATAATGGAAGTGCGAAGGACATGCTCGATTGTCCTAGCATCTTTGACTAAAGTATCTCCAACATGATAGGGCACATTGGTCTGGCGAAGAAAATGATTTGTTGAGGTCTAGTCAAAATCAAGATCTGAGATGATGGTATGCAGCTTATCCCCAGTGATGGATAGCTGGAGCAGTTCAGCACAGTCCTGATATATGATCTCGACCGGGCGTCGATTCACATAGGAGGTCAGGGCTGTGTAAGCAAAATTTATGCGAAGATTTGCAAAAAATTCAGGAAGAAAATCAAAGGAAAAAGAGACTGCGAGGGTAAGAATGAAACAGAGAGAAGTGTGAGTAAAGAGGTTTAATACCGGATACAAGAGGTGGACAGGGCTAATGGTTCTGGAGAGAGTGATGCCACATTCTTTATAATGATAGTATGCAGCTTGATCTTCTACTTCCCGAAAGCGAGGGTCAAGCGTATCCCTTGAAGAGCTACCGGAAGATTGTCGAACATGCTTTCCACTAGCCATAGCAAGAAAACAGAAAGCAAAAGAGAGGGGAAGAAGCTTCAGGTGAAAAACAATGGATGAAAGGCATGTATTTAAAGAAACAGCCACATTGTCCAGGACAATCATAGAATCATCTAGGACGATCTGGTTTAATTATTGCATATAGGCCGATTGGTCAAAAAGTCGGTCCGATTGTCCGGGCCGATCAAATATTGGCCAGGACGATTACACACAGGCCATTGTCCCGAGGAGTCAAGCCAAATGATTGTTGAAAAAGTATATCATCTGGGCGATTAGGTGTATCGTTCCGGACGATGCACAATGATTGATCATACCGGTCGAATTTAAAACATTTTAAATTTGTGCCATGTGTATCGTCCAGGACGAATAGTGGATCAGACAGGAAGATTGTCCAACAATGGATCGTCCTTGGCAATTTTAAGGATTTTAAACGTACAAACACGTGGTTCATCCAGGGCTATCCAGTGTATAAGCTAGGATGATTTTCATAAACGCATCGGCCAGGATGAATATGTATCGGCCAAGATGATCAAGATGATTAAAGCAGAGAATGATCATATCATCAAGGATGATATTGGATTATCCAGGAAGATGGTTTATAGCAGGCTTAGAAAAGTTCAGCATATCAAATTTTGAAGAGAAATTATCATATCATCCGGGACGATAAAGATATCGGGCAGGACGATGTGACAAGAATTTAAAACCAAAGGAAAGATGGAGATGATCAGAGAAAATACAAAAAATAAATAAATAAAACAAAATAAAAGGCTAAAAATAGCAACAAAAAACCTAAAAACTAATAAAGGAAAAAACAATTTTTTTAACTTATATATATATATATATATATATTGTTTTAGCAAAGCATCTATATGACACATTTCCCAAAATATTAAATTTTAAAGATTCAAAAGATCAATGAGTTAATAATGTCACAATCTAAAAACGGAAGAATATCCGATCCTGTTAATCCCTAGCTCAGACTTCTTTCAGGATAAAAAATTATCTTTTGAAAACAAAAAGCCTAACTCAGAACAACTTAATTGGGTAAAAAGAAGATCCGTTCAAAACTTGGTTACAAATAAAATATCTTATAAATAATATACTAAAGTAATTTTGTCTCAATCATGAAATTTGAAATCAAGCCTTTGAAAATATCAAATAACCCATGAGTTTTTCTAAGTTTTAAAAGTTTTGAAAAGAGAGGATAGCTTACTTTTAGTGGGCTTATTTTATACCTCTTTTCACTTTGATTGGATCTTTGAGCATATTTTGATTTTTGATACACTTTTGTGTATATTCCTTTTTTATTTCAATTTGGCGTCTTTGCCACTTCCTTTTTTATTTTTGCAAGCTTAATTATCTTTTATAATCTCTTAAAAATGATTCTTAGTCGTTAGTATATCTTCTAGATATTAGAGAATAGGAGCTCTCTCTCTGACATAGAGAAGATATAGTCACAAAACACAATCAAGATCATATGATATGTGCACCGACAAGATTTTAATTTACTTGAAAGATATATATAAAAACTTTGAACATTATATATAGGATAGATTATTATAGCAAGATAAAAAAGATCTTAATTTCAAAAACTATTTGTGAAAATGAGATAGACTTTTGTTTAGAGAAGAAAATTATACCACTAAACGAGGTTAGAAAGGGGAAACCATCAACGGTGTTTCTTCTTTTAACCGATTTAGAGATGCTAATCATTGACATTAAATCTCCAAAATCTAAAAAGCTTGAAAAACTGATCATATAGAAAACAAAAGTTAAAATAAAATAAAATAAGATCAAATAACTAAAACAACAAAATGTTAGCACAAAAACAAGAACAATATTAATCAACAAATACACTACAAGAATTTATGAAGCAGCAAGTTTAAGCAATTATGAGTTATGAGCCTCCATTTTGTCCAAGTATCTTATGCTCTCACGAGGTCTTTAGTAAGAGCAATCTTGCAAGAATCAACAACTGTCAGATTTAGGAACCCAAAAGGATTTGGGTCCCTTCTCATGAAAAGTAGAAAGCAATGCTTGTGTGTTATGCTGTGAATCATATAATTTTGGTCTCCACACCCAATGTGTATTACGGTGAACACTGCAAGTATATGAGATGTGTCCTAGCATGCCACATAAAACATCAAACGTCAGGAAAAGGATTTCTTAAATGATTTGGGTTATTATGCCTCTTCCTAGATCTTGGCTTTAGATCAAAAATGGGTGTCATCCAATTTCCCTTAAGTGAGTTCAATTTCTTTTTAAGCCTCAAGTTTGTACTTTTTAAGACATCATTTTCAATCCTCAAATTTTTCTCTCTTCAGATTTCTTAAAATCAAATTCAAGTGAGGTGTGTGAAACTTTTATTGCATCATGCTCATCAATTAATTCTGAATGCTCTTTGTTTAAATCATCAAATTCATCAAGTAGAGCTATGTGATTTGAATCAATCGTAGAATGGTCTTTGAGAATAATTTCATGCTCTTTTTGTATATTCAAAAGCTCCAACTTCAAACTAGCATGAGTTTTCTTAAATTTTTTATATGATGCATGAATTTTCTCACATATTTTGAACAACTAATCATAAGTTGGTTTACATACCTCTTCTTTATCACTTTGATCAAGATGATCTTCCGCCATTAAGCACAAGTTTGTTATTTCATCTTCAGGTTCAGTCTCCGATGAATCAGATGCAGAATCCGCCCAAAATGCCTTTTGAAGTCTCTTTTTTGTCCTTCACAAACTTGGGTTTCTCCTCACCCTTTTCTTTGCTTGAATGATCTTGAAGTGTAGGACAATTAGCTCTGACATGTCCAGACTTCTTGCATTCAAAACAAACAACATCAGAATATCCTTTAGAATATTTGTTATCCTTACCTTTTGTCCAATTTTGATGATACTTGTGATTCCTCCTTAGAAAGCTTTTGAATTGCCTTGTGATTAAGGCAATGTCATCGCTTTTAGACGCGGAAGAATCAGAGTTCGTGTTGTTGACCTTTAATGCTACAGTTTTCTCCTTTCTTTTCTCACCTGTATCCAGATTTCTTTGGTTTAATCCTTGTTCATAAGCAATGAGTGAGCCAAGTAAGTTATCAATCAAATAAGTGTTCAAATCCTTAGATTCAGTGATTGCAGTGATTTTAACATCAAAAGAGGAAGGCAAGCATCTTAAAATTTTGTTCATTTTTTTATAGTTTGAAAGTTCTCTTCCTAAGGCATGCAAAGAAGTTACAATTTGAGTAAACCTTGTATACATATCAGAAACTGATTCAGAATGTTTCATATGAAAAAGTTTGTAGTCATGCAAGAGAATATTCAAACGAGATTGTTTCACTTCATTGGTTCCTTCATAAGTAATGCATAACCTACCCCAAATCTCTTTTCTAGTAGAAACACGCATGTAATCCTCAGACTTTAAAGCACAAAAAAAAATAGTTCAAACACTTCGCATTATGTTGAGCTAAATCTCTTTCATCAAAAGTCAATTCAGTAAAGGCACTTCAGTTTTAATTCCATTAAGTTCAATTGTAGGTGGAGAATATCCTTCTTTAATAAGTATCCACATGTGATAATCCGTTGATTGTAAAAAAGTAGACATGATAATTTTCCAAAAATCAAAAGGTAGATTGTCAAAGAAAGGATGTCGTGTGATAGAATATACTTCTGTTGTATTACGATTACCAAAGTTAGCCATAGATCAAAATTCAAAAAGTTTTCAAACTCAGTTATTATGAATCCTGTTCTGATACCACTTGAAAGTTCATTAGAGATGTTAGGCCCTTATGAACTAGCCCGAGCCTAACCAAGAGTGGGGGGTGAATTGGTATTTAAAAAATTCTTTAAGCAAAAGAATAAATGTCACAAACCAAAGTCATCACACATAAACAAGTGCGAAAAATTAAAGTGCAGAAGCAGTAAAAAGAACATAAGGGTTTATAGTGGTCCAGTTAACTTGACCTACATCCACTCCCGGAGGAACCCTCTGAGTATTGCACTATCAAAGTGACTCTCCTTTATCCCCCACAGCTAGGCGGAGAAGCCCTTACAAAAATCTCCTTTTGTCCACCCCCGGAAAGGCAGAGAACCCCACTCCTTTTGCTTCTTCCTGAAGCAGGCAGAGAATCTCGATCAATCCCTGAAGCTTACCTCTCTCATCCCTTCCAAGGATAAGAGACTCTAGTGGAAGAATAAGTGGAATAATGC
Source organism: Dendrobium catenatum (assembly GCF_001605985.2). Taxonomy (NCBI): domain Eukaryota; kingdom Viridiplantae; phylum Streptophyta; class Magnoliopsida; order Asparagales; family Orchidaceae; genus Dendrobium; species Dendrobium catenatum. Next base: position 224,775 of record NW_021318754.1, read on the forward strand.
TTGGAGCAACCCTTGTGAACTCCCTCACAAGCTCCCGCTCACAAGATCCTCTCTCTCTCTCTCCCTCTCTCTCTCTCTCCTTTAGGTTTTCTTAGGTCAAGATAGTATCCAAAGATTAAAAATGTTAAAGAATAGCTCTTAAATAGAAGATCTTCAAAGGAGCTTAATAAATGCAAGTTGCCGACTTTATCGTCCAGGACGATTCTCCTATCATCCTTTACGATCAGTTCAAATCACAGATGATCGGCCAGAACATCGCTCTAAAAATGAACTGGACGATTGAAAATTAGCTTGAACATCCAGGATGATCTCACAATCATCCCGAAAAATCAGTTCAAATCAGAAGAAAATTGTTCAGAGCATCGCCCTGAATTCGACTGTCCGATCCAGATCGTCCAGAACATTGCCTAGAATTTGTGCTGGCCGATATTTATCATCCAGGAGCAACTAAGAGTTTTTTAATAGATCATCCAGGTCAATCTTGCGATCATCTAGGACGATGTGATCGTATCAATCATCCTTAATTACTTCCTTAATTTCCTGATCAATTTAGGCATAATTATGCCATATCGTCCAGGCCAATCCATGATCGTACTGGCTGATTTCCAAAAATACAGAATACTTTAATTGATCATGGTAGCTATTTCGTTCTATTTTGAGCCTATCGTCCTCTCCGATACAAGTATCATCCAAATCGATCGGCTAATGACGGCTGCTTTAATTAAGAAACTTGATTAGGGTTTCTGTTTTAAACCAAATCATCCAAGACGAAATAAATATCATCCGGCATTATGTGAGTAAAAATAAAAATTCTAAATCACTCAAGTGTGTGTGTGTGTGTGTAGGGTTACTTAGCATCAGAAATTTCATAAGATTACAATTAACTCAAGAAAGGAAGAAAGAAAAAAATACAGACTGACTCAGACCTAGTCTACCCAATCTTGAGCTGGCTCTATTTGTCATCTGATCTATTGGCCTTGAAATATTAGTATAAAAAGGGAGTCAAAGTGTTTGCTAACATCAAAATTACAATCCATGAAACCAAGTTTGCAACACGATACAAATTATTGATCATCGTACTGTATGAACCACATATCGTTCTGTACGATCCACGTGTCAATTTGGATTGGCACGAATTTAAAATCGGTTGGTACAAAAATTATTGCACTTCTTACTATACGATCACCTGTTCATACTCTATGATACCTTTTTTTAATAGTCGTACCGATGACTCCTCGGGAAGAATGCTTCTCTCTCACGATCATCCACTATAATTCTGATCATACTGTATGATTTGACTACTTTTCTGATAAGTTATCCAGATGAAATAAATGACCATATCGTATTGTACTGCACGATTACTCTCAAACTCTATAAATTGAAGGGATTCCTTGCTCATTTCACTCACTCCTCTTACCAATCTTCAATCCCTTCACACATTTTCTTATCTATGGCTGGTGGAAGCAAGCAAGGCCGATTGATCGAGGGGAGCTCTTCCTCCTCTCGACAGTTCGACAGCCGCTTTCTCTCTACTACCAGTGAGAAAGCATATAACAAATTCAAAGAGGCAAAAATCACCCCCTCCCGTATGCTAAATCAAGTGGTTCTCAATTTCGAAGTGATGAATCTTTTTTCCTCCACCACTCTTGAATTTCTTTTAACACTCGCCTTTCCCTTCCACTCCAAACTAATTTTCAAATTTTTCGCCAATCTTAAGATCAACTGAAAGTGCACCACCCTTACATCCAATGTCTATAAGCGCAATGTCGTCATCACTAAAGACGACATTGCTGAACACACTGAAGGCCCTCGTCCCCAATCTCTCCTTATAATTGACTATGACTAGACTTCAGCCAACACACTCGTTAGGAATATACCCTCCAATGAACACCTCCCACTTGTCGAAAATCTAAATCAGAATGCCTGCATTATCTAGCATGTTCTTCGCACCTCCATTATGCCCAAAGCTAGAGATCGCATTCACATCACCCCGTTGTTGTCTATTGTTAACTATCTAATCATGTCGACTACTAAATTTGATGAAGCTCAAATGATTATCGACTATATTCATACCTTGTCCGCTCTCTGATATCCTATTGCCCGCAGAAAGCAAAATATCACCTTAGGACATGTCATAGGGTATAACCTAGATGCAAAATATCAACTTCACTATCCTCTCCCTCTAGATAATCTACCTATTTTTTACACAAATGCTTCGTTCCGCATTCACTTCCATTGGGGGCCAGCATACGCTGATCCTGACTTTGATGAAGAAGAGGAAGCTGATGAAGTGGGAGGACCTCCACCACCTCCTGGACCTGCCTACCCTCAGGACAATGTGCTTTAACATCTTGATCGATTAGAAACTTGGCTAGGACAACATATTATCAAATAGTTTGCCAGCATGAACAGGATATGCAATGGTTTGGCAAACAATTCGCCACTATCAATCAACATTTTGTGTCTCTCCATATGCACTTTCAGCCACATCCACCACCACCTGATTAGGATCCCGGCTTTTAGGTGTTTGTATTTGTGTTTGTGTTTGTTTTTGTAGTTTTTTTTTTTTTTTACTTGTCCTTCTTCCCTTTTTGCTGCTGTCAAAAGGGGGAGAAGTTTCTTTGTTGTTTTGTTCTTAATATTAATATTATATGTTGTTCTTGTTATGTTCGTTCTGTTATATTTATAAATAAATATAAAATTTCTTTCCTCCTATATTTTACAATAAATCATCCTACTGAGGTGGACCTAAGGAAGAAATAACAATTGTGGCTATCAAAAAATATTATTTGACACCATAAAAAAGGGGGATTGTTGCAATCCAGGATCCCGAGCACTTGATTTTGATGATGACAAATAATACTTATTGAATTAATATGGTCTTCTTTAAAGATTTTAAATGTTTAATTTTGTCTGTGAACACTAACATTTCAGGTCAGATACACACCGCTCAAGGTTGCTGGAGACTCAAACTTGGTAGAAAAGGCTATTCAAAAACTTGTATTTTTATTTTCTTTATTTTTATTTTATTGAGTCTGCCACAAAAGCATGTATGTAAAAGGAGCAACCATGCACACACACAGAGGGAGATTTTTTTTAAGTCTAATTTTAAAAAAAATTGATCGTACTATATGATTTTTAAACGTAATGTACGATGGGTCATTAATACTGAGGCTAACGGCTAATTCTGAATGATTAGTTCTGTGAACTAATCGTACTATACGATGTTAATTTTACTTTACGATTTGGTTCAATTTAAAAACCCTAGCCACCATAATAAGTTTGATAAGTTTCTAATTTTGATATTCTAAACTATTCGTACTGTACGATTATTTGAAATCTTGCCAAAATTATCTCCCGTAATTAGGAAATAAAATCTTGGTTTCTTAATTAATTGCATTCGTACTGTATGATATCCATCGTACTGTACGACAGACATAGATGATTTCATTCATCCCGTTGATCGTACCAGACGAAACCAAGGTTTTTTTTTATTTATCCTAGATGATATTTATATCGTACTGAATGATGTCTTGAAAATGAACTAGTCATACTATGCGAAGGGTCAGTGCTGGATGATGGTCAGAGATGAATTTGTTCATCCCAGATATCGTCCCAGGGTTCATCCCGTACGTACAGTTGAAAATAACATGATCGTCCTGTAAAATCTCTGGATCGTACAATACGATATTCGTAAAATTTCTGAACTATTCATCCTCATTCATATTAGATGAAGTTGATTTTGAACTAATCGTATTGTACGATGTTCGATCATACTATATAAACAGAGTCATATGAATTAAATTTTTAGGGGTTTTTTGAAAGAAATTTTTTTAAGAGAGAGAGTTGTTTTGGTCTGTCTTGCTACTTTGAATAGCATTGAGAGAGGAAGGTACTCTTGAGAAAAAAAGTTTCTTTAAAGAGATCCAGGGCTTGTGAGAGGAAGGTGAAGGTGAGCTTGAGCGTGAGGGAGAAGGAGTGTGAGAGGATCACACGGTGGCTCTAAGCTAGCTGCATGCTTTGCTCCTCTTGTGGCTTTGGGGAGTCTTGTGAAAGTTCTCTAGAGAAGAGAGGCTTCAAGGTCAACATTATCTGGGTACTCTGCCTTCTCCAGAAGGGATAAAAAGGAGAAGGTTTGTTGTTATCACTAGGAGGGTGACATAATGTCTGGTATTCCGCCACACTAGGGGAGGTGAAAGGGAGTCTTGTAAAGGCTTCTCCGCCTTGCTGTGGGTGCAAAAGGAGAGTCAACTTTTAGTAGTGCAATTCTCGGAGTAAAGGACTCTAAGGAGTGGACGTAGGTCAAGTGACTGGACCACTATAAAAATTTCTGGTGTGCTTTTTTTGTTTTTACCGCACTTTATTTTTCCATTATTTACTTATTGTTATATCTGCGTTGTGAAAAATCTAATTGTTTTTTGTACTGGGAGATTTGCAATTGTGTTACCAATATCATAGTTGTGATCGTATCATTAGCTTCCGCATTTTACTTATTGTGTTGTTATTTTAAAAAATCAAAAAATTAGAACTCCTATTTAGGATTATTTTTTAAATACCAATTCACCCCCCCCCCCAATTCCCCCCCCCCCCCCCTTTGACGCATCTCATACTTTCTCTTGTAAGGAGTATTCAAGTTGATAGTATATGTTTTTTTATCTCTCAATTGTTCTGAAAGTATCTCGCATTTATTCTTTGAATGTGAATACTCGTTTCATATTGTGTTTCATCCAATCCTTGAGCTTAAAAACTTCCGATTAAGACTAACTATTCTTCAGGTTTTTTAACATATTTCTGGGAAGAATATTTAATTGGCTAAGATTAAGAACTTGTATTTACTTATTATCAATTAATTCATATATCACATCTAGTGAAAAATAACTAAACTTAAATTTGATTCTACTACTTTGTGTGATGCTACTCTTTCGCTCAAAATTAGAAAATTAATTAGGTCTAAACGACTTGGTAGCCCTCCGAAGAGGAGAGCTTAAAGAGGAAGAAGCCGTCATTTAAAGATAGGAGATCCACCAAACATTAAGGGCTCCAAGCTCTCTTGACCGCATTGAGAAGACTCAGGTAAGTGGGGCACAGGCCAATAGAGTATCTAACAAGAGATAAGCTCCAGTCGGGAACCCCAAGGGCAAGGTCATCAGCAAAAAATGGGATTTTGGTAGAGCGAGGAATAAATGACAGATAGAACTCACCAGCGCAATTGGATCTTCTTTGGTGAAATTGGAAATAAAGTTTAAGCAACCAGAAGCTGAAGAGGAGGAAGAAGGAGCTCCATAAAGAGGGTGAAATTTAAAAAGGTAGGAGGGGGAAGCCAAAATTAGGTTAGGGAGAGGGGAAAACCCCTCCCCAAGTAGGTGGCATGAATGAAAGAAGGAGGGGAGGAGGCGGGAACAAAGCTAGGGAAAAAACCCTCATAGAGAATGGTCAAAGGCCTCCTTTAACTGAGATTTTCTCACTTTCTCTCATGTAACCTTTTGGTTTAGTTTGTTTTTTTGGAGTATATCTACTCTTTCCATCTAAACTTATTTGTCTTTCTCCTATGGGCTAGACATTACACATTCATGCTGTTGATTCTTTTCTTTTTATGTTCAGGTTATCAGGCCCTACATCTACCTTTTGTCTACTCCTCTGTGTTGTTGGATCGATACTAGAGGGTCAAGCCAACTTTTAAACTTATTTTTAGATCTTGCTTCTTCTTGTTCTGCTACTAGTGCTCTATACTATTTTGTTCTGTTAGGTTCAGGGTTGAATTTATTCTTTGGTTTTTTTGGGGGGAAAACTAGGGGAAAATTTCATTCATTTATCAAAAATAAGGTGTTATAAAATTAATGGTTTACAGTGCAGAAGCTAAGAAAAAATTATAAGAGCTTTTATATAAAACCAAAGAAGCTCAAAGAAAAATCCCAACAAACATGGGAGGGTTAAAATAAAGATAACACCATTAAAGGAAAGAATAAAATGTTAGCAATGTAATAACCCAAACTCTTAACTATCGAGATATTTTATGCATTGGCTTAAGGGCCTCACAATTTTGTCCTGTTGGTACAATTTTAAGGAGGTCACTCATCTCAAGATTTCTCTGGGATGAGCATGATTAACTATAGAGTTTCTTAAATGAAATTTTAATCAATACACAAAAAGGCATCTTAATGATTAAGAGTTTAGCTTCTTTTATTTAAGGGATATCATAATCTCTCTCACATAAGTAAGTAACATCCTTGTCAGTATCTCTATCCCAGAAACATTCACCAGATAGATAGGATTCTAGAAGTCACTCCTATAAGTTCAAATGATGACTCCCATCATGTAGCACTTTGTCCCATATAGGGTTCAAGAGGTGGCTCTCATGAAGTAGCACTTTGTCTAATATGATACTTAGTTCTCATCTTTCATCTGGTGTATTATTTTGATACTATTTATAACATATCAAACTATTAACTATCGAGATATTATTTACTTTGGCCTAAGGGCCTTATGATTTTATCCTATTGGTATAACTTCATAGGATGACACCAATCCCAGAATTTCTCTATGGTAAGCACCCTTACTTACAGAGTTTCTTAAATAAAATTTTAAACATTACTCCGAAAGGCGCTTTAATGTTTAAGATTTTAGCTTATTTTACTTAAGGGATTTCACAAACAATCACCATTAAGAATTAACAGCCACATAAAAGAATAAAAAGAATAAAAGATTGAACATAAAATATATCATGAAAGATAATAGACTCAGCAGATCAACATGAGGAGATATTTGAGGTAAAAATGAAAAGGCTAGGAGACTCATATATTAAATCCATAATTAATACATCAAACCATATATTACTGTAGCGGTTTCCCCTGATTGTTCATAGACCATCCAAGGGTAGGGGTCTCTAGTGGGAAATCTTCATTATTCAAAGGCCCCAGAAAAGATCCCACTAGATAAAAAATTTTGACAGATACATCAACATTAAGATTTAGGAAACATCACGCAACCACATCAACAGTAAAAACATCAAGGCAAAACTAAAACTGCTTCAACAAAACCAACTTCAGATTTTCACCAAATCCCATAGAGAATCCTTTCTTTTATACTTAGATATCTTATAACCATTCATTCTATAGAAGTAGACTCTAAAATTCAAGCCTAAGCGAGATGAGTTCTCCTCCATCCCTCTTGAAAGTTTGTGAGGGTGGTTAAACTCTAAAGAACTAGTCCCGAGGTTAACCAAGAGGGGGGTGAATTAGTTATTTAAAAATTCTTTAAACAATAAGAAAAATCTTTTCATATCTTGCAGCATAAATGAATTAAAATAATAATAAAAACATAAATCAGATATTTTACCCAAGCAGATAATCGCAGTAAAAATAAAATGTGAAGAAAAAATAATAAAAGGAAAGAACACACCAAATTTATAATGGTTCGGTCCAACCTGACCTATGTCCACTCCCTAGAACCTCCCATTCCAAGTATTTCACTAAACCTTACTGACTCTTCTTTAGCCTCCACAGTTAGGTGGAGAAGCCCTTACAAAATCCCTTTCACCTCCCCCTATATGGCAGAGAACCTGAAATCCTTTTCACCCTCCTGGTGAGACAGAGAACCTGGAATCCTTTATTACCCTCCTGGTGAGGGCCAGGAACCTAGAATGACTTTCACCTTCCCTGGTGCGGCGGAGTAGCCAGGTCCTCTGACACCAAAGAGATCTTCTTCTTCTCAAAACATCCTTAAGGCAAACCTTGAATCCGATGGTACTAAGGTGCAAGCTTACTGAAGCAACCCTTTCCTCTCTCCCTTTCAAGTTCTCTCTTCCAATTTTCTTCAGAAGAAAATGAAGCATCAATGGCTGCTTAAGACACTTTTAGTACCTTTGCGAAAGCTTAAAAAGAGGGCTCTAAAAAACACTAAAAACTCAATTCTGGTGACAAAGATCATCTAGGACGATCACAGGATCATCCAGGATGATGTGTTTAAAAAGAGGGTTTAAAAAACCCTAAAAACTCAATTCTGGCATCAAATATCACCTAGTACAATCTCATGATCATCTAGGATGATGTGTAGAACTTGACCTAATAGTCCTGGATGATATGCAGATAGTCCTGGACGATATGCAGATAGTCCTGGACGATATGCAGATAGTCCTGGATGATCAGTTCAAATTTGTGCAGATCATCTAGGATGATATTTAGGATCGTTCTAGATGATTAGAAGAAAAATTATGGAATTTTATCTTGGACGATTAGGAAAAATCAAATATGTCAGTAAATATTATCCAGTACAATAAACAAATCATCCAAAATGATTTGATTGAGAAATTTAACAATAATTCATACCCTAATCACAAGATTAATTGAGGCATGATTTGCATTGATCTTCCAGTATGACGGATATCATCCTGGACGATTAGAACAAAATTTGATTCTTAAAACCTTGCCTAAATTATCATTGGCATATATTTCTCAAGATCATAAAGGATTATCCTGGATGATCGAAATCATCCAGTATGATTAGTTTAATGAGCTGATCATCCTGGATGAGTTTTAGATCGTCCAGTATGATTAGTTCAAAGCATGAACTTCTAGTCTTGACTAGATCTTACACCCCTAACTGTGTGTGTGCATGAACACCAAGCTAGAAAAAACATTTATAGGACTTAACTCAATAAATAAAAATTACATTAATGAATATTATAGACTATTTATAGCATAACCTATTTTACCCAATCTTGACCTTGATTCTTCGTTAGATGGTGCACGGTGCTCCTGAAATATTAATATACACACAAACAAATATATTATGAAAATACTAGTAGATAAAAAGATGTGAGCCATAATGTTTGTTATCATAAAAAAACATAAACTCGTGAGCTCGAGCAGCAACAATCTCCACTTTTTTATGATGGCAAATATTACTAGTTGAATTTGCAAGAAGAAAGTATTTTCTCCTAGTCTTCCCCTCACTAAGATAAAAAATTTTAAAAAGAAGGGAAAACACAATTTTTTTCTTTTTAGTTTTTATTTTAAAATCAAATAAATAAAATAAAACAAATAACTAGATACAAAATAAACTAAATAAATACCACATAAAAATAACAGTACATTTAAATACAACACAAATACATAGTATATTCTCCCCCTTTGACAATATCAAAAAGAAGTGGAGCATAGAAAAACACAATATAAAATATACTAAATGATCAAATGGTCCCTGATCTAGTGAAGGCGATGTTTTAGAAGAATCAATTTAAAGTATCAAAAAATTTCTTATAATAAGAAAGTTACCTCTTGATTTTATTCAAAAATTTAGTAAGGCATGTATTGATAATGCATAACCCATAAAGGTCAGAGATTCAGAAATTATTAATTCAAGCTCAAGTTCTTTTAAAGACTCAAAAACTTTTTAATCCAACATTTAAATCAAGGAACAAATTAGAGAAGGAAACACTACTCTTTTCAACACTCCTTTCATGAAATATATATAATAGAAGATTAATGCAAAAATTGATGAATCAAGAATCATGATTTTAAAACTTAAGTATCAAAAGTATCAATAAATATAAGAATTTCCTTAAGATTTAAGAAATACAAGAAAGGTTAGCTAACTTATTATGGGCTCATTTTATGTCTCTTGATTAGTTTTTAGTGCACTTTGCGCATCTTTTAATTTTTGATACACTTTGTCTATCTTTCCATTTTTGGCTTCATTGCGTATCTTTTCATCTTTGGGCTCATTTTGTGTCGCTTTTCTTTTTAACAAACATGCTTCCTTTCTGCAATTTTAAAGACTAAAGCAAACCCATTATAATGACAAAAACATACTACTTGTTTAAGAAAATAATGAAGTGGATTCAACAACTTGTAAAAGATCCCTATGAGATAAAAATATATAGGGAGATGAAAAAAGTTCAATTTTAAAATCCAATTAATAATTTGATAAAGATTTTGAATCAAGAATAAAATTGCCACATTAAGAAATGAGACAGAGAGAAAAAATCATGAGTTTTCTTCCTTTGACAGATTTTAGAGAAATCAACCACAACATAAAATTTTAAGAAAAATATGAGGTAAAATTTTCATTTTTTTTAAAAATGATTTTTTTAAAAATGTGATTTGATTTTCTAAAGCGTATACTAAACAAAAATGTGATATATGTGTGTTGATCAGGGAAAACTTTATAAAAAAATGTAAGGACTAATTTAAAATTTTAAAGAAATAAAAAAATACTAAGGAAGAAGAAAGAAAGATAAAACACAAAGAAAACACATAAAATAAACATAAACACAATGAATAAAAAACATACAAGCAAAAATAAATAAACACACAAATAAGGCTTTAAACATCATCTTACTCATGGTCTGATGATTCAAAAGCTAGGTCTGTCTAGGAGAATTTTTGCTTTTCATCATTTGCCCTTTTAATAATTTGCTTAGCTTTTCCCTTTTCCTTTTTAGGAAGAGTTTTTAAATTAGGGCACTGATTTTTCATATGTCTAGGTTTCCTACATCCAAAGCAAATATTGTCAGAAGAAATCTTAACATTCTTACCATTTTTATCTTTGTTCCACTTTTGTTGAAGCTTTTGTGTATGCTTTAGTAGACATTTCAATTTATTTGTCATTGATGCTAACTCTTCATTTTCATCATCTACTAAGCCATTTTCATCCATGTCTTCAGCTTTCTGCACTATTATTTCACTTCCATCCAAAAGCTTTTGACCCAAACTTTGCTCGTTAGTAATGAGTGAGCCAATCAGATTATCAATAGAATATTCATTTAATTTTTTTGATTCGCAAATAACAACGACTTTGGCATCAAACTTATCAAGTAAACAACATAGAATTTTATTGACCTTTTCAAAGTTTGAAAATTCTTTACCTAAAGCATGTAATGATGTCACAATTTGAGTAAACCTAGTATACATGTCTAAGACCATCTCATAAGGTTTCATGCAAAAAAGTTCATAATCATGCATTAGAATATTCAACTTAGATTGCTTAACTTAACTAGTACCTTCGTATGCAAAGCATCGTTTATCCCAAATTTCTTTGCCAATAGTACATATAAAGATTCTTATGTAATCATCAGAATTCAAAGCACATAAAAATAGTTTAAATACCAGCATTTAATTTTGCATTGATTTGTTCTACTCTAATCCATTCATGGAAAGGAATATCATTTTTAATGCCATCTACAATACGTGACGGTACAGAATAACCAGTTTGAATCATATTCCACATTTGATAATCTATTAATTTCAAAAAAGTAGACATACAGATATTCCAAAAATTAAAAGTAATATTTTGAAATAATGGTGGTCAGGAGATTGAATATCCTTCTGCAATATTATGATTTTCAAAGTTAGTCATTGATCAAAATTCAAAAATTTTCAAAAACTTAATTTATAAATCCCGCTCTAATACTATATGAAAGTTCATGAGGGTGGTTAAACCCAAAAGAACTAGTCCTGAGGCTAACAAGAGGGGAGTGAATTGGTGATTTAAAAGTTCTTTAAATAATAGCAAAAATCTTTTTATATCTTGCAGCAAAAATAAATCAAATCAATAATAAAAAGATAACTGAGAGATTTCACCCAAGAAGTTAATCGCAGTAAAAATAAAATGTGAAGAAAAAATAATAAAAAGAAAGAGCACACCAAATTTATAGTGGTTCGGTCTAACCTAACCTACGTCCACTCTCTAGAACCTCTCGTTCCAGGTATTTTACTAAGCCTTTAGTGACTCTCCTTTAGCCCCAATAGCTATGCGAAGAAGCTCTTACAAAATTTCTTTAACCTCCCCCGATGTGGGAGAGAACCTGAAATCCTTTTCACCCTCCTGGTGAGGCAGAGAACCTGGAATCCTTTTGGTGAAGGCAGAGAACCAAAAATAACTTTCACCTTCCTTGGTGCAGCAAAGTAGTTGGGTCCTTTGACACCAAAGAGATCTTCTTGTTCAGAAAACTTCCCTCGAGATGAACGTTGAATCCGATGGTACTAAGGTGCAAGCTTGCCGGAGCAACTATATAAAACCTGCTCCACACTCCCTTGAAACCTCCTCTAAGGATCTTCTCCCTCTCTCAAACTCCGCCCTTTCCTCTCTCCCATTCAAGTTCTCTTTTCAAGTTTTATCCAAAAGAAAATGAAGCCTCAACGGCTGCCAAAGACACTTTTTAGTATCTTTGGGAGAGCTTAAATAGAAGGCTCTAAAAAACACTAAAAATTTAATTCTAGCAACAAAAATCATCTTGGACGATCGCAGGATGTTTAGGATGATGTGTTTAAAAAGAGGGCTTCAAAAAACCCAAAAAATGCAATTCTAGTACCAAATATCATTCAGGATGATGTGCATAATTTAACCTAATCATCCTGGACGATATGCAGATAATATAGGACGATCAGTTCAAATTTGAACAGATCATCAAGGATGATATTTGTGATCATCCTGGATGATTAGAAGAAAAATTATGACATTTCGTCTTAGACGATTAGGAACAATCAAAAATTTCGGCAAAGATCTTCTAATATGATATATAGATCATCCAGACAATCTAATTGAGCAATTTAACCATAATTAGTTCCCTAATTACAAGATTAATTTAGGCATGATTTGCATTGATCACCTAGTATGATGAATATCATCCTAGATTATTAGAATAAAATTTGAATCTTAAAACCTTGCCTAAATTATCATTGACGGCTATTTTCCAAAATCATAAAGGATCATCCTGGATGATCGAAATCATCCAGTATGATTAGTTCAATGAGCTGCTCGTCCTCGACGATCTTGAGATCGTCTAGTATGATTAGTTCAAAACTTGAACTTATGGTCTTGACTAGATCTCACTCCACTGAGTGTGTGTGTGCGCATGGACACCAAGCTAGAAAACATCTTTATAGGACTTGATTCAAGAAATCAAAATTACATCAATGAATATTACACTCTTTATAGTAAAACTAATTATATCCAATCTTGAGCTCTAATTTTTCGTCTGATGGTACATTATGTTCCTGAAATGTTAGTATACACACAAACAAATATAAAATGAAAATGATGTGAGCCATAATATTTATTATCATCAAAAATATAAACTCATGAGCTCAGGTCGCAACACCTCTCTGGATTAAAATTATTTATTTTTCTTTAGCAGTATGGAACCCCACTGGCATCTCAAAGATTACTAGTTACATTGGTCACCCTCTTACTGTTTATGCCCTTATAGCTAAAAAAACTAGACTTATATTTGTTAGAGTGTACGTTATGGTCTCTAGCGCCTCACCTTTGCCGAAGAAAATCCCTATTTTGATGGATAGTGAGGTCGTCTCTCCTCTACGACTGGAAGCCTTCACCTTGCTCTAGATGTGGATCGATTGTTCACCCATCGTCTTTATGTCATATTAATCCTTAACCTAAACCACCCTCCATGCAGACCCGAGGACAGAGTTTAAGTCGGACCCATTCTTCTCGCCCTCCCCCTCACAGACCTCCCCTTCCCTCTTCTAACCCCCCTCCACCTTCTCCACAAAACAATCCTCCCTTGTCTTCCCCCAATATTCCCATCCCATCCATCTCTTGATAGAACAACTAGCTACCTCTGAACCTCAAATGCTTCCTGCCCTCTTACCCACCCCTCCTCCCTTGAATATCCCTCAACTCAAGGATCATATTCCCAACCTGAACTCTCCTACATATGATATCTTTTCATCTATTCATTCCCCCTTCATCACTCAACCTCCTTCGAATATTAATCCCTCTTCTATCTCCACTACTAATGACCCTTCTCCCTTTATAGCCACTGGTCTACCCTTTGATCCCCATGTGACTTCTCCTAATAAATTCGCTATCTTGCAATCGAAAGAACCCGCTGATGAGCCTTCATCTTCTGGTGCTCTTCCCAAACAGACCATTACTGATTTTCCTCAGAACCACAAGCCCCCAAAAGGTAAGAGCGCCAAGAAGACGCAATCATCTAATTCCAAATCTAAATAACTCTTGCCCATATTGGGTACTGAAATGTTAGGGGGTTTAACTCTCATGATAAAGTTCTAGCCTATAAAAAGATTGTCTTCTCCTACTATCTAGACATGCTCTGTATCCTTGAAGCGTAAATTCCTTCTATGGTGGCTACTGGTTCATTAACTCTCACCAAATCTTTCATAATGAAATGAGTTGTAATAACTTCAGCTGCTCTTCTCCTAGTAGAATTTGGCTGAAATGGAACCCTCTGTCTATCTTCTTCACCCCCACTCTCACCTCTTCTCATATTATTCATGACACAATTCAGTATGGTTCCTTGCCTCTGATTCTTATCTCTGTCATTTATGCTGTTAATTCTCTGGCTGAGAGAGCTTCTCTCTGGCTTCAGTTACTGAACTTGGCCACTTCCATCACCTCCGCCTGGATCATCTTGGGAGATTTTAACTGTTGTAGGTTTCGTAATGAAAAATTAGGTGGAAGACTTCTCCACCACAGTCGCTTGGAAGAAATGAACAATTGGATTTTTAACTCTCGCATGCAAGAACTTCCCTCTACTGGACTGTTCTTCACCTGGTACATAATCAACAGATTGAAGACCCTATAAATATCATGTTGAAACTCGATCACTATGAATTAGGCTGTTAAACCTAAGCTTAAGTCCCAGCAGCTAACCAAGAGGGACGGTGAATTGGTAATTAAAAATTAATCTCTCTTTTTAATTTTTTAAACCAAAAAATAAATTTTAATGAGTTTTGTAGAAATAGATTTTTCAACCACAAATTAGAAACAAAAATTAACAATATAAAAAGAAACAAAAATAAAATATATAAGATTTATAGTGGTTCGGTCAAACTTGAGCTACATTTACTCCCCGGAGGCACTCTCCAAGTATTGCACAAAATACCACTAGTGACTCTCCTTTAGCACCCACAGCAAGGCGGAGAAGCCTTTACAAAAACTCTTTCCACCACTACCCGATGCGGCAGAGAACCGTCGTCCTTTTACACTATCCCTAATATTGGCAGAGAATCGTCATCCTTTTACACTCTCCCGGTGTGGGCAGAAAACCCTTTGTTCTTTCACACTCTCCTAGTGTGGGCAGAAAACTGTTCGTCCTTTCACACTCTCCTAGTGTGGGCAGAGAACCCTTCGGCTGTTCACACTCTCGTGGTGTGGGCAGAGAACCCTTCGGCTGTTCACACTCTCTAAGTGTCGGCAGAGAATCGGATCTCCTTGACAGATCTTCTTCATAAGAAATCTAGAAGGAAGAAAGAAAAAAGTGAAGTAAATACAAATCAAAAGTAAAGATTCTTACCTTTGAACAGCAAGTGAAGCCTTCACGCTCCAGTAATAAGAATCCTCCTTCGAACACTCTCTTACACTCTCTCCTTGACTCTTCTTTCAATAGGCACAAAGATTAGTGGACAAAAAGATTAAGTGGCAGTTTAGTTTGGACTATTTATAGGAAAGACACAAAAAAATCATACAAAAACTGCAAATTTTCAAGTCAATATCCATTGGATCGTCTCATATGATCGTGGATCGTCTTGGACAATTTTACTTAATTGCGTTGGAAATGAACCTAATATATATGAGTACGAAATGACTTCGTACACACACATCATCCCGTACTAACTAGGTTCGTCTGGTACGAATGGTTATTCCATAGGTCGGTTCCCAAAAACTGCAGAACGTCACTAAAATTTTAGAGTTGGTTCACTTCGTCCTGGGATGAATTATGGACGAAATTTTTCCAGAGATCAAATCGTCCCGGGATGAATACACTTCATCCTGGATGAAAATACTGCAGAGAGCAACTTGTCCTAGAACGAATACACTTCATTTTTAATAAAAATTTTCCAGAGAACATTTTATCTTGGGACGAATACACTTCGTCGTGGGCAATCAGGACTCAGAAAAATTTTCTTCAACTCTTGTTCGTTCCATTGCTCTTACGAGGAGATAACTGACCTGATCGTCCCATACGAATAGTATAAATTTTTTAATATCTCCTAAAGTGTGTGTGTGTGTATTCATTCAATTATAATAACTCCCTCTCAAACTTAATTCAAAGAAAAATACAAGTTTTAAATACACAAAGTATCTCATGCTGAATTTGATTTGAAGTCTTTGTAGTCTGGAGTTTGATTTTCTTAAATTATTAGTATACACAAGAGCAAGAACAACTCCTCCAAAAAGTGTTAGGAGATAACTATACATAAAATAATAATATTTGAAATCATCAAAACTATACAAGTTGTAAGACTGTAAAAGATGCAAATAGCAACTCTCTTAACATATCAAACTTGACAGAATCCTTATTTATTCCTCTTGGCTTGAGAATTTTCTTACCTCTTATTATAAGGTGGAACCTCTGCTGATTCTGATCACTCTCTACTGGTCCTTCTCTCGGGCCATTCTGTTTCCAACCATGGCAGGTTTCAATTTCAAAACTATTGGATTAATATGAATGGCTTTTGGGATGGCTAGTTTACTGATTTCTCTTCCCACTACTTGGGGAGTCCTATTACTGCCTTCTACTCTAAACTTCACATCCTCAAGAGTTACATTAAACAAATGAAGTGGGCCAACTCCACCTATCTCTCTAACAATATCTATGCTCTCCAAGACTTACAAAGTCGCTGTTTTCTTCAAATTCAAAATAATCCTCTAGACTTGAGCCTCAATGCTTCCTTGAAGGAGATTAACTCCTCTTTTTCATTTCTTCAACAAGCTTGGAGTTCATAACTGATTCAGAAAGCCAAAGCTAATTGGCTTTCTAAGGGTGAAGATGATTTGGGTTTTCTTTATCATAGGATCAAGACTAGAAACAACTCTAGCCATATTAACGAGCTTCATACGGATGATGGACACTTCAGTACTAATGCTGACATTGCCAAAGTTGTTGTCCTTTACATTCAAAAATTTTATAATTTGCCTAGGCCACTCAACCCCTTGCACCAACACATCCCCGTCGATTCTACCATCCCCCCTCACCTCACAGGCTCCCTTACCTCTTCGGTGACTGCTAAGGAAATAAGAGTTGTTATCTTTGTCGGTCCATCCTCCTCTGCTCCTGGACCTAACGTGTTCACCTTTGAGTTCTATAAGGCCATCTAAGAGATCATTGGTGTCAAAGTTTGCAAGGCCATTAAAAATTTCTTCTATACGGGCCATCTCCCCAATCGTGCCAAAGCAACATCCATTGCTTTGATTCCTAAGATCCCCCATGCCTCTTTTATCTTAGATTTTCGCCCAATTTCGCTTTGCAATGTGTTCTACAAGATAATTGCAAAAATTTTAGCTAATCGTATAAAAGAGATTATGCGTCACATCATCCATAAAAGCTAATCTGGTTTTATTCAACAAAGAATTTCCACTGATAACATTATGCTAGCCTCTGAAATTCTTAGTGATTTAAATAGTAATGTTAAAGACAAGTTCTTTTGTGCTAAGCTTGACATTTGGAAAGCCTTCGATATTGCTTCCCATGAATTTCTCTTATCTCGGTTGTTGCGAAAAGGCTTCCCCCCTATATTTATTAACTGGATAAAAGGTTGTATCGAGAATGTCCACTTTTCTGTCTGCATTAACTGGGATTTGGAGGGTTTTTTTAACTCCTCTACTGGCCTTAGGCAAGGCTGCCCTTTGTCAGCTTTGTTGTTTTCTATTGTGATGGATGCTTTTTCTTGTGTTATTGATGAAAGTAGTTTCATTTGTATCTCTTGTGGAAGGCATTCTCTGAATCACCTGCTCTATGTATATGATCTCCTGATCTTTGGTTTAGCTTCACTCCATAATGCTGGCTGCCTTTAAGCTTCCCTCTCCAACTGTGCTGCTTCTTCTGGCCTTCATGTCAATAATGATAAATGCTCTATTATGTTTTCTAATAACACCTCCTTAGCCAATGACATAACTTCTTTGCTTGGTTTTGAAATTACTATATAGACAAGAGGGGGGGTGAATTGTGAAAGTTTTATAGCAATAAATAAAACCTAAATATGAGTTCTAATATTTTTTATATTTTTTTTTAAGGTTTTAACATGAAACTTTAAAACAACTTCTAAGGCAACGGGCAACAATAAAATCTTTTTCTTTCACAATTTTTCCAAGCAAATATTATGAAATAAAAATGCACGCAAGAATAAAAACAATAAGGAAAAAGCACACTGACATTTTTATAGTGGTTCGGTCAAACCATGACCTACGTCCACTCCCTGGAGTCCTCTGCTCTGGGAATTTCACTACCAGCAAATAGCTCTCCTTTTTCCCCCCTCGGCAAGGCAAAGAAGCCCTTACAATACTCCCTTTCACCAACCCGACGTGGCAGAGTGCCAAGCGCTATTTTCACCCTCCTGGTGACGGTAGAGAACCTTCTCATTTTTCTCCCTTCTGGAGAAGGCAGAGTACCTTCGAGGTCAACGAACGTAGACGAGTCTCTCCCTTAGAAAGCCTCCCACAAGTTCTTCCCGGACCACGAGAGGAGCAAGTTGCAGCAAGAACAGAGCAATCGTGTGATCTCCCTCACACCTCTTCTCCCTCAGTAAGCTCACATTCTCCTTCCTCTCTAAACCCCTCAAACTTCTCAAGAGCTCTCTCTAGGATTTTCTCTCTACTCACGTTTCTCTCTTTTTTATCTCTCTCAGAATATGACAAGTTTTTCACATAAAAATGGGCTCCAAAATCCCTGAGATTTCAAAAGTAGCTGTTACAATCGTACAGTATAATTATTGGTCGTACAATATGATATGTACAAACTAGCTTCATCCTGGTACGAAGGTGTACGAATATTTCAAAATCTAATCAATCAGTATGATAATATATCGTACGGTATGATTCACAACACACTACTCGTACTGGTCGATTACCGGGATGATCAAATGTCGTCACTGTTCATCGTATGGTATGATATACATCATACCGTACGAATAGTGAAAATCAAGGCATCGTCCAGGATGAATTTCGGGATGATCAAATATCGTCTTTGTTCATCGTTTGGTACGATTGTAATCGTACAGTACGATGAGACAAAAAACACAGGATCGTTCAGGACGATCTCTGGGACGATCAAAATTCATCTCTGTTCATCGTATTGTATGAATGGGTTCATACAGTACGATTTGCAATTTGTAATTAATGCCTGATTTCTTGCACTAATCACATGTTAAATTAAGTATGCATTTAAAATAGATCGTACCGTACGAACGGCATTGTACAGTATGAACGGCACAAAATATCATACTTGACTTATCATGACGGCTAGGGTTTTGGATTTGAAACAGGTCGTACCGTATGATAGTATAGGTACATTATGATGTGCTCATAGAATACGTGTTATAATAGTAGATTAAACAGTACAAAATAAATTCATACAGTGCGATTACCAGAGAATGAAAAACTATATTTCTTATGATGCTGATGTTGCTCTTGAATGTGCATATCGAGATGGGTCAAAAGTTGACCGAAGCATTCGAACAAATCATCGTGAGGGTAAGCTGGTGCAGGAGCTCTGGGTGCTGTATGTCGTCGTGGTCGAGCTGGAGCTGCTGTTGGGGCATCTTCTCCTTATTTTTCATCAAAGACGGGTCTTCAGGCTCATGTCCCTTACGGAAAAGAATACGGAAAGAGACGTCCGAATAATAGATTGGAGGATTATCGGGTTCATCAGGATAGGTCAGTTTATATTTATTTTAAAGGATGTATCATATAAGGTGACCAAGAGCTATATTTTGTTTTCGGCGAGTAGTTTGGAGATGAACAAAGGTCATATGGAGAATGTAGTCAATAATTAAATCGGCCTAGTCAAATTTGGTGCTGGTCATAATAAGATATGTAGCGACAGATAGAGTCGGGGTCATGTTAACACGGTTGCCAGCTTTGGGTATAACGGAGGCTCTAAGGACGTGTTGAATGATTCTGGAGTTTTGAGTGAGTGACTGTACGAGAGGTTGGTGTTGATAAAATATGGCGTTCCTAAGGAATTGATTAACCTCACCCCAATCAAAGTCATTCGTGAGAAATGAACGAACCATAGGCCCTTTATTAGATAGCCCAATGTATTGGGCGATGTCGGCTTTTGTAATTTCAACATTTTGACGACAAACAAAGGAGTGAAAAGTGAGGTTTCCGACGGTATAAGTTAGGTTTGCAAGGAATTCGAAAAGGAGTTAAGAGTTATATGGGAAGGCCAGGGTGAGAAGGAATTGGAGGGTGTTAGAAGCAAAGAGGTTCATTACCTCGAAATTCAGAGCCTCTAGATTGAGCAATCAGGATGCCGTAATTTTGCATGCTTTGAACTTATGGTATGCACCCTCATTGTCAACATTCAAGAATCGAGCGCTGTGGCTGCGAGAAGAAGACGGGCTTCCCACTACCATACAATCTCTCTTGCTTGAACTAGACAATTTGTAGAGGCTGAGTGAAAGGTGAGAAGGAACAAGTGGAGGTGAGTGAAGTGAGTTCTGCTTTGCCAGCCAATTTATAGAGTTGTTTAAAACATCGTACAGTACGATAGAATATTGTACAGTACGATATGACAATAACTGTTCTGACAAATCGTATCAAGAAATAGTGGTCAAAGTGTATAGTACGATGGGTATCATACAGTACAAATAGAAGAATATCGATCATCCCAAGGGTCGTCAGGACGACTTTTGATCAAAAGTTTTGTACCGTACGAACAGGTGTATCGTATAGTACGAATGACCATTATATCGTACCAAAACGCATTAATTTCGTTCTCATCCGTTTGCTGAGGTGGATCATACAGTACAAATGCAGGTATCGTATAGTACGAACACCAATAAACGTACCCAGCAAAGTTAATTCATCCCAATCCATTTTGGTGATGTGGATCGTACCGTACAAAGGGATGTATCATATAGTACGATGAGTAATAATGTCATACGATACGGGTAAATGCCTTCCAGCTGTATCGTACTGTACGATAGTGGTCGTATGATACGATCAACATGGGCAAAATTTGATGGTGGTTGTATTTTGTGTCCATACTCGAATGCAAGTGATTTGGTGAATATGTCAGTCAATTGATCTCCTGTAGTTATGTGATGCAATTCTATATCTCCCTTAGCAACGGGATCTCTAATGAAATGGTATCTAATGTCTATATGTTTCGTTCGAGTGCTGAATTGAGTTCTTAGAGATGCAAATTGCACTTGTGTTATCACACATGATTGAGATGTTTCCTATAGGTAGGCAAAGATCAAGAATTTGTTGTTTTAACCATAGTACTTGTGCAACGCAACTTCTTACTGCAATATATTCCGCCTCGGCTGTGGAAAGGGCCATTGAGTTTTACTTCCTACTGGACCAAGAAACTAATGATTGTCCTATGAATTGGCACAAATCATAGGTGTTTTTTCTATCTATCCTACATCATACAAAATCAGAATCTTTGTACCCTAAGATTTCAAAGAAAGTGCTATGCCTAGGATACCAAATTCCTAAGTTTAGGGTGTCTAGCAAATATCTAAGGATTCTCTTGACCGCAGTTAACTGAGACTCTTTAGGATCGGCTTGAAAACTGGCACAGAGGTATACACTAAACATTATGTCTGGTCTACTGGCAGTTAGGTAAAGAAGGGATGCAATCATTCCTCTATATTTTCTCTGATTTACTGATTTTCAACTAGGATCTTTGTCTAATTGAATTTTTGAGCTCATTGGGGTATTCATGGGTTTTGCATTCTCCATTTCGTATTTTTTCAAAATGTCTTTAATGTACTTTACTTGGCTAAGAAATGTTTCGTTCTCCATTTATTTTACACTAAAGCCAAGAAAGTAATTTAGTTCTCCCATCATGCTCATTTAAAACTCATTACTCATTATTTTTGAAAATTCATCACACAAATTTTTATCCGAAAATCCAAACAAGATGCCATCCACGTAAATTTGAACAATGAGAATTTCTTCTTCATTTTTTTGTTGAAAGAGTGTAGTGTCTACACTACCTTTTATACATCCTCTATCTAGTAAAAATGAGCTAAGTCTTTCATACCAGGCTCTAGGTGCTTTCTTTAATTCATAAAGTGCCTTTTTTAATTTGAATACGTGATTTGGAAATTGTCAACTTTCAAATCAGGGAGGTTGCTCAACATAGACAACTTCCTTAATTACCCCGTTTAGAAACACACTCTTCACATCCATTTGAAATAATTTAAAGTTCTTGAAGCAAGCAAAAGTTAAGAGCACTCTTATGGCTTCTAGTCTAGCAACAGAGGTAAAGGTTTCTTCAAAGTCTATTCCCTTAATTTGTTTGTACCCCTTAGCTACTAATCTGGCTTTATTCCTTATTATTGATCATTCACCTTATTCTTCAAGACTCATTTTCTTCCAACAACACTTTGTTCTTTAGGTCTCTTGACTAACTCCAAAACATCATTCCTGGTGAATTGGTTAAGCTCTTCTTGCATTGCTATAATCCAGAATTCATCTCCTAAGGCTTGATCTATACTTGTAGGTTCCATCATAGAGATGAATGATGAATGTCTAACCTCCTTCCTAAGTCCATGCCTAGTTCTTACACCTTTTTAAGGGTCTCCTAAAATTAACTCTTTAGGATGACTAGAAGAATATCTTCATTCTCTAGGCAAATCTTCCTGAGGTTCTACCATTTCTCCAAGGGTCATAGTCTCTACTCCTTGAATTACCTCTATTTCATCATCTTTAATTTTATATTCAGAGGGCTTATCTGATTCATCAAATACTACATATGTGGACTCTTCTATTACTAGGGTACTCTTATTAAAGATTCTATAGGCCTTACCTATAGATAAATAACCTAAGAAGACACCCATCAGACTTGGGATAGAATTTTCCTAAGGGATGTTTGCCATTATTCAAGATTAAACACTTGCACCCAAAGACATGTAAGTGTGTAAGGCTTGGTGTCCTACCCTTAAGGAGTTCGTAAGGAGTTTTGTTCAGCTTTGATCTAATGTTCACCCTATTCAAAATATAGCTTGCTGTGTTGACTGCTTCTGTCCAAAAGTATCTAGGCAGGGTATACTCTACTAATATTGCCCTAGCAGCTTCTACCATGATTCTATTCTTCCTTTCTGCTATACCATTTTGTTGAGGTGTTCTAGGAGCTGAGAAATTGTGTTATATTCCTATCTCTTGACAGAAATGATTCTAATTTATCATTTTAAAACTCTCCACCATGATCACTATGGATTGTTGAGATCTTATAATCTAATTTTCGTTGAATCCATGTGGAGAATACCTTAAATTCCTAAAAGGACTTATTCTTATATGCTAGGAATCTTACCCAAGTGAACTTAGTGAAGTCATCTACATTAACAAATCCATAATTTTTCCATCTAGGCTGGCTATACTAACGGGTCCAAATAAGTCCATGTGTAGGATTTCTAATGGCCTAGAGGTGATCACATCTCTGATTGAATGAAAGGATAATTTGACTTATTTTCCTAGTTGGCAAGCATCACAAAAATGGTCCTTTGTGAAATCTAACTTAGGTACGCCTCTAACTAGGTTTTTCTAAGTGATGTTTCTAAGAGTTTTCATACTAGCATGGCATAGTCTCCTATGCCATAGCCACGAGTCATCAACTATTGTTTTCAAATAAAATGAATTTGAACAATCAATGTAATCAAGGTCTAACATGTATATATTGTTCACTCATTTTCCTTCTAAAACTAGTTTATTATTTAAACTAATCAGACATTTATTAGATAAAAATTTAATATCAAAACCTTTGTCATGCAGTTGATTAATGCTAAGTAAGTTATGCTTCAAACCATCAACTAATAAAACATTTTTAATTAAAAAATTTTTAGCATTACTAATAGTACCTGAGCCTATCACTTTCCTAGTAGTGTTGTCTCCAAACATTACTTTGCCTCCAGTTCTATTCTCCAATAGGATGAACTTCTTCATATCTCCAATCATGTGTCGCAAGCAGCCACTATCCAGGTACCACATGCTCTTACTAGGTCTTTTGTGAGAGCATCCCTATAATTTTATTCAAAGATTAGATTTTGGAACCCAAGTGAGTTTTGGTTCCTCCTTATGCTTGCATGAATGAGATGTATGCATGTTATGCTGTGATGAATGCAGTTTAGGTCTCTATACTAAGTGTGTCCTACAGTGAATTATGCATGTGCGGGCTATATGACCTAGCATGCCTTAAGAGATGCACCTAACACAAGGAAATGAGTTTACTAACCTATGTGGGTGGTGGTGCCTCTTCCTAAAGTTATGTGATGCATGCTGTGTTGGGGCTTGACTAGGTTGGCCTAATGTGAGTGATGCAATTTCTTTTTCTAATTCTTTGATTCTTTCTTAAAAACTGTTGTTTTGATATGTCAATGCATGAACTTCTATTTTTAACAAATTCTCACTGTGATCTGAAAGTTCGTTAAGGATGTTAAGCCCTATAGAACTGGCCCAAGGCTAAATAAAAGAGAGGTGGATTGGTTGTTTAAAGATCTTTTAAAACAAAGCTACAAACCAAAATCACCACAAAGAAAGTGCGGAATAAAAATAAATGCGGAAGCAATAATAAGAAAAGAACACACTGGATTTATAGTGGTTCGGTCAAACCTTGACCTACGTCCACTCCTTGGAGGCACCCTCCAAGTATTGCACTACAAAAGTGTCTCTCCTTTAGCCCCCACAGCTAGGCCGAGAAGCCCTTATAAATCACTTCCACCTTCCCCTGTGCGGCGGAGTCGCCGGGTCCTTTGACACTAAAGAGATCTTCTTCTTTGGTGAACTTACCTCGAGACAAGCCTTGAATCCGACGGTATTCAGGTGCGAGCTTGCCAGAGCAACCGTGTGGATCCCACACCACACTCCCTTCAGTCCCCCCACACAGGATCTTCTCCCTCTCTCAAACTCCACCCTTTCCTCACTCCCTTTCAAGCTTTCTCTTCAAGTTTCCCCTACAAGAATGAAACTACAATGGCTGCCAAAGACACTTACAAAGTGTCATGCCAAGCTTAAAAAGAAGCTCTCAAAATGAGCTCATTAATGCAAGTTGCCGACATTATCGTCCAGGACGATATGTATATCGTCCTGGCCGATCAGTACAAATTCAGCTCACCAGCCTGGGACAATTTGGGACGATCAGAAGAAAATTTGTTACATCGTCCTGGCCGATATCACGATCGTCCAGGTCGATTACTTTAAAACCTATTTCAATCATCCTGATCATCGCCCTAGATTCGAGCTGTCCGATGTAGATCGTCCAGGCCATCGTCCTGGCCGATCATGCGATCGTCCCAGACGATGTGATCGTATCAATCAACCATTAATGCTTTCCAAAGATACCAGATCAATTTAGGCATGATTGAGTTAGATCGTCCAGGCCGATAATAATATCATCCTGGCCGATTTCCTATAACAAAGAATTCTTAAACTGATTATGGCGGTTGATTCTTTTTGAATTGAGATTATCGTCCTGGCTGATACAAGTATCGTCCAGGCCGATTTGTTGACGGCTGCCTTAATGAGGATGCCCTAATTAGGGTTTCTAATTTTGGACATATCGTCCCGGCCGATATTACCAAAAATAGAAATCATATAGGGAACAACAGGAGATCTTCCAATTTACAATCTAACTGGTCCCACACTAAATACAACAGACTCAAGAAAGGAAAAAGATTACAAACTAACTCAGACCTAGTCTACCCTATCTTGAGCTGATTCCAAATTACAGTCCGATCGTGGGAACCTGAAACGTCAGCACATAAGGCAATCGTAGAGTAAATAAGGAATGTTTGCTATCATCAAAATTATAAACCATAAATCTGTAATAATCTCCCCCTTTTTGATGATGGCAAAACATTTCAATTTGAATTTTCAAAAAGAATAATTTCTCCTAATCTCCCCCTCACTAGAATAGCACTTTAAAAATAGGGGAGATGAAAATATTTTTGTTGTTTTAAATTTTTTGAAAACAAGATACAAAATACGATAACAATACGTTCTCCCCCTTTGACATTATCAAAAAGAGAGGAGGCACGAACAAGAGAGAAAAACATTTCTTGATCTGGTAAAAAAACAAATATTCTTAAAATGAAAAAGTTACCTCTTGGTTTTAATCAAAAATTTAGTAGAGTTGGATTGACAACACATAGCCCAGAAAAGGGTAGAAATTCATAATTTGATAATCCAAACTCATTCTTTAAAAAAGGCTTAAAAACTTTTTAATTCAATATCTAGATCAAGGAATAAATTAGAAAAAGAAACAATGATTTTTCAAAACTCCTTCCATAAAATATATCTAATAGAAGATCAATACACGAATTTTTGAATCAAGAATCAAGATTTTCAAACTCAAGTATCGAAAGTATCAAGGGTTTTCTTAAGTTTTGAAGAAGTACAAGAACGGTAAGCATTAACATTGTGGGCTCATTTTATGCCTCTTGACAGTTTGTTGGCGCACTGCACATCTTTTGATACACTTTGTGTATTCTATATTTTTAATTTGGCATCTTTGCGCATCTTTTATTTTTGGCATCATTGGCCAAATTTTTTAATATGCTTCCTTTCTTACGTCTTAAAAACAAAGGAAAACCCAACTTAGTGATAGATCGAATTTCTTGATTAAGAAAATTATGAGTTAGATTCAAAAACCTGTAAAAGATTCCTATGCGATAAATCAAATGTAGGGAGATAAAAAAAATTGTTTCAAAAACCAATTTAAAACATGAAAAAGATTTTAAATCAAAAGTAGGATTACCTCTTTTAGAAAACAAGGATTAAAAAAAATTGAGTTTCCTTCCTTCGACTGTATTAGAGAAGTCAAACAAAATCTACCAAAGATTTCAAAAAAAAAACAAAAAGTAGATTTTTCATTTTTAGAAAAGTGAATGTGTGTGTTGATCAAAGAAAAATTTTCACGAAAAGAAAGAAAAAAAATTTAACGAAACAAAACAAAATAAAATAAAATAAAATAATAATTAAAAAAAACACAAAAACACAAAAACACGAAAGGCTCTTTAACCATTATCTCTCTCTTGGTCCGATGCTTCAGAGACCAGATCTGCCCATGAGATTTTTTGCCTTTCATTATTTCTCCAGTTTAAATTTTGCTCCGCCTTGCCCTTTTCTTTCTAGGAAGAATTCTTAAATTAGGGCACTCATTTTTCATATGTCCAGGCTTCTTGCATCGAAAGCAAATAATGTCAGAAGAAATATGAACATCCTTACCATTTTTACATTTTTTCCACTTTTGCTTATGCTTTGGTGAGCTTTATAATTTCCTTGACAAGTCATTGCTATCGTCACCAACTAAGCTTCCTCTTTCCGTATCTTCAGCTTTTAGAACGATTGTTTCACCTGCATCCAAAAGTCTTTTACTTGCTCGTAGGCAATGAGTGAGCCAATCAAATTATCAATAGAATAATCATTCAAATCTTTTGATTCACAAATAGCAATAACTTTGACATCAAATATTTCAAGTAAACAACGAAGAATTTTATTGACTTTTTCAAAATTTAAAAATTCTTTTCCTAAAGCTTTCAATGAGTTTACAATTTGAATGAATCTGGTGTACATGTCTAAGATCGTTTCATAAGGTTTCATGGAAAATAATTCAAAATCATGCTTTAACAAATTCAACTTGGATTGCTTGATTTCACTAATGCCTTCGTATATGGTGTGCAATTTATCCCAAACTTCCTTACCGGTAGTGCACGTGGATGCCAACATAAAATCATCAGAATTTAGAGTACAGAAAAAACAATTTAAAGACTTCGCATTCAATTGAGCATTGAGTTGTTCTTCCCTGTTCCATTGATTAAAAGGAATATCAGTTTTAATTCCATTAACAATACGTGATGGTGATGAATAACCAGTTAAAATCATATGCCACATGCGAAAATCAATCAATTGCAAGAAAATAGACATGCGAGTTTTCCAAAAATCAAATGACATATTTTCAAATAAAGGAGGTCTAGTGATTGAATATCCTTCCGCAATATTACGATTTAAAAAATTAGCCATGGATCAAAATTCAAAAGCTTTTAAAAACTTATTTTATGAAAACCGCTCTGATACCACTTGAAAGTTCGTTAAGGATGTTAAGCACTATAGAACTGGCCCAAGGCTAAATAAAAGAGAGGTGGATTGGTTGTTTAAAGATCTTTTAAAACAAAACTACAAACCAAAATCACCACAAAGAAAGTGCGGAAGAAAAATAAACGCGGAAGCAATAATAAGAAAAGAACGCACCGGATTTATAGTGGTTCGGTCAAACCTTGACCTACGTCCACTCCTTAGAGGCACCCTCCAAGTATTGCACTACAAAAGTGTCTCTCCTTTAGCCCCCACAGCTAGGCGGAGAAGCCCTTACAAAATCACTTCCACCTTCCCCGGTGCGGCGGAGTCGCCGGGTCCTTTGACACCAAAGAGATCTTCTTCTTTGGTGAACTTACCTCGAGACAAGCCTTGAATCCGACAATATTCAGGTGCGAGCTTGCCGGAGCAACCGTGTGGATCCCCCACCACACTCCCTTGAGTCCCCCCACACAGGATCTTCTCCCTCTCTCAAACTCCACACTTTCCTCACTCACTTTCAAGCTTTCTCTTCAAGTTTCCCCAACAAGAACGAAGCTACAATGGCTGCCAAAGACACTTACAAAGTGTCCTGCCAAGCTTAAATAGAAGCTCTCAAAATGAGCTCATTAATGCAAGTTGCCGACATTATCGTCCAGGACGAGACATTATCGTCCAGGACGATATGTATATCGTCCTGGCCGATCAGTACAAATTCAGCTCACCAGCCTGGGACGATTTGGGACGATCAGAAGAAAATTGGTTACATCGTCCTGGCCGATATCACGATTATCTAGGCCGATTAGTTTAAAACCTTTTTCAATCGTCCTGATCATCGCCCTAAGTTCGAGCTGTCCGATGTAGATCATCCAGGCCATCGTCCTGGCCGATCATGCGATCGTCCCAGATGATGTGATCGTATCAATCAACCATTAATGCTTTCCAAAGATACCAGATCAATTTAGGCAAGATTGAGTTAGATCGTCCAGGCCGATAATAATATCGTCCTGGCCGATTTCTTAAAATAAATAATTTCTAAACTGATTATAGCGGTTGATTCTTTCTGAATTGAGATTATCGTCCTGGCTGATACAAGTATTGTCCAGGCCGATCTGTTGACGGCTGCCTTAATGAGGATGCCCTAATTAGGGTTTCGGATTTTGGACATATCGTCCAGGACAATATAAATATCGTCCCGGCCGATATTAACAAAAATAGAAATCATATAGGGAACAACAGGAGATCTTCCAATTTACAATCCAACTTGTCCCACACCAAATACAACTGACTCAAGAAAGGAAAAAGATTACAAACTAACTCAGACCTAGTCTACCCAATCTTGAGCTGGTTCCAAATTGCAGTCCGATCATGGGAACCTGAAACGTTAGCACATAAGGCAATCGTAGAGAAAATAAGGAATGTTTGCTATCATCAAAACCATAAACCATAGATCCGTAACATGATCTACTTCTAATGCAAGTTTGTCTAATCTATGAAAAGCCTCTTCTAGTTTCATAAGTGGTTTTCAAGGTTTCATGTATTTCATTTATTCAATATGCTTCTTATTTAATGCATCATACTCATCAAGAAGTAGCATATGATCACTATCTAAATCAAAATTTTCTTTAAACAACTTAGCATGCTCGGTTTGTAAGGAACTAAATTCAATATTAAGCTTGGCATGCATCTTTTTCAACTTCCTATACGAGTCATGGAAATTTTCAGAAATAAGTAACAATTCTTCATATGAAAGTTGACATACCTCATCTTGATCCAGTTTATCAAGATTATCATTAGCCATAAGACACAAATTTGATACCTCCTCCTCTGCTTCTTCTTTGATGATTCTGAGTCAGAGTCGGCCCAAAAAGCTTTTTGTTTCATCATCTTTCCTTTCTTGTATTTGGCTTTGTCATCACCTTTCTCCTTAGCTGGTTGGCACTTTAGATTGGGGCAATCAGCTCAAAGGTGACCTGGTTTCCTGCACTCAAAACAGATTGTATCAGATGAAGCTTTATTAGACTTTGAGCTTTTACCTTTATTCCAGCTATTCTGATGACACTTCTGTTTTCTCTTCAGGAAGTTCTTGAACTGTCGAGCCATCAATGCTACCTCATCATCTTCCTCCCCTGTAGAGCTTTCACTTTCTGAGTTATTTGCTTTTAATTCTACCGTTCGCTCCTTTTTCTTTTCACATGCTTCACTTTGTCTCTGACTCACTCCTTGCTCGTATGAAATGAGTGACCCAAGGAGATTATCAATAGGATAAACGTTAAGGTCTTTAGATTCAGTGATAGCAGTTATCTTCACTTTGTCAATGCATGCAAGGATGTCACGATTTGGGTGAACCTAGTGTACATGTCAGATATTGTTTTGCTAGGTTTCATACAAAAGAGTTCATAATTATATAATAAAATGTTAATCCTAGTCTATTTTACTTCAATTATTCCTTTGTATGTAATGCACAGACTATCCCAAATCTCCTTACCAGTGGCACATGTAGAAACTCTCATATAATCTTCAAACTTTAATACACAGAAAAAGCAATTTAAGCACTTAGCATTTAATTGGGTTAATTCCCTATCCTCATTGCTCCATTCATTAAAAGGTACAGGAGTTTTCAATCCATTGACAGTTTTAAAAGGTGCAACATACCCATCATTCACTAAAATCCACATGCGATAATCAATAGACTGTAAAAAAGTAGACATTCTAATTTTCTAAAAATAAAACAGAATGTTATCAAAAAGTGGTGGACAGGTTATTGAATAACCCTCCACGGTGTTACCATTACCAAAATGCGACATGATCATTTTTTCAAGATTTTTTAAAACACTATTTTTGAAAATAGGCTCTGATACCAATTGAAATTATTAGATGGACAAGAGGGGGGTGAATTGTGAAAGTTTTATTGCAATAAAGAAAATCTAAACATGAGTTCTAATATTTTCGATATTATTTTTAAGGTTTTAACATGAAAATATAAAACAACTTCTAAAGCAAATGGGCAACAATAAAATCTTTTTATTTCACAATTTTTCCAAGTAAATATTATGACATAAAAATGTACGTAAGAATAAAAATAATAAGGAAAAAAGCAAATCGAGATTTTTATAGTAGTTCGATCAAACCATGACCTACGTCCACTCCCCGGAGTACTCCACTCTGGGAATTTCACTTCCAGCAAATAGCTCTCATTTTGCCCCCCTCGGCAAGGTGGAGATGCCTTTACAAAACTCCCTTTCACCAACCCGGCGTGGCGGAGTGCCAATCACTGTTTTCACCCTCCTAGTGACGGCAGAGAACCTTCTCATTTTTCTCCCTCCTGGAGAAGGCAGAGTACCTTCGAGGTTAGTGGACATAGATGAGTTTCCCCCATAGAAAGCCTCCCAAAAGTTCTTCCTGGGCCACAGGAGGAGCAAGTTGCAGCAAGATCGGAGCAAACGTGTGATCTCCCTCACACCTCTTCTCCCTCACCAAGCTCACCTTCTCCTACCTCTCTCAACCCCTCAAACTTCTCAAGAGCTCTCTCTAGGATTTTCTCTCTACTCACGTTTCTCTCTTTTTTCACTCTCTCTCAAAATACGACAAGTTTTTCACATAAAAATGGGCTCCAAAATCCCTGAGATTTTAAAGGTAGCCGTTACAATCGTACAGTATGATTATTGGTCGTATAGTACGATATGTACAAACTAGCTTCGTCCATTTATAAAGATGTACAAATAGTTCAAACACTAATCGTACTGTACAATAATATATCATACGGTATGATTCACAACACACTACTCGTACTGGACGATAGCCGGGATGATCAAAAGTCGTCTCTGTTCATCGTATGGAATGACATACATCGTACCGTACAAATAGTAAAAATCAAGGCATCGTATAGGACGAATTCCAGGACAATCAAATATCGTCTCTGTTCATTGTATGGTATGATTGTAATCATACAATATGATGAGACAAAAAACACAGGATCATTCAGGATGATCTCACGGACGATCAGAATTCGTCTCTGTTCATCGTATTGTACGAATGGGTTCGTACAGTATGATTTGAAAATTGTAATTAAGCCTTAATTTCTTGCACTAATCACGGGTTAAATTAAGTATGTATTTAAAATATACTGTATCGTACAAACGTCGTCGTATAGAACGAACGGCACAAAATATCATACTTGAAATATCATGACGGCTAGGGTTTTGGATTTGAAATAGATTATACCGTATGATAGTATACGTACAGTACGATGTGTTCATAGAACACATATTATAATAGTAGATCGTACAGTATGAAATAAATTTGTACAATATGATTACCAGAGAATGAAAAACTATATTTCTTACTTTTAAAAACCCTCTCCCCTATATGTGTGCATGATTATTCAGACTTAACTGCAGTTTATGGACAGACTCAAGAAAATAAAAAATAAAATAAATAAAAAAATACATTGTTCAACTCATATTCCTAATCCAACTAGTCTTGAGTCTTCCGATTGTGTTGAGTGGCTTGTGATCTTCCTGAAATGTTAGTACTCACGGACAATAGCAAACATTAAATGATATTCAATAAAAAGTAGTTTAGGCAACATTATTTGGCATCATCAAAATCTCAACATCAGGGTCATGGGTCGCACAATCTCCCCCTTTTCGATGATGTCAAATAATTTTTGTTGTTAGTAAGTTCGAAGGGCTTTTTTTTTTTTAAATAAGAACAAGAAAAATACTAAAGAGAAAATGCAATACGAAAGGAAATGCATTATATTTAACACAAATAAACTACAATATAAAGAAAACTACAACAAACTTCTCCCCCTTTTAACAGCACCAAAAAGAGGAGCAAACACTAAAGAAAGAAAAGTACAACACAACCACTTCAAAGGGAAGGATCCTGATCACTTGGTGGTGGAGGTGGGAGTGGCTGAAAGTAGTTAAGGATCGTGTCAAAATGTTGATCAATCGCATTGAACCGTTCCCCAAACCAGTGCATGTCAGTCTCATGTTACTGATGTTGCTCTTGAATGTGCGTATTGAGACGGGTCTGAAGTTGGTCGAAGCGTTTGACCAAATCATCGTGAGGGTAAGCTGGTGCAGGAGCTCGGGGTACTGCATGTCGTCGTGGTCGAGCTGAAGCTACTGCTGGGGCATTTCTCCTTCTTCTTCATCAAAGATGGGTTCTTCAGGCTCATGTCTCTTATGGAAAAGAATACGGAAAGAAGCGTGCATATAATAGATTGGAAGATTATCGAGTTCACCAGGATAGGTCAGTTGATATTTATTTTGAAGGATGTATCTTATAAGGTGAAGAAGAGCTATATTTTGTTTTAGGCGAGTAGTAGGGAGACAAACAAAGGTCATATGGCGAACGTAGTTAATAATTAAATTAGCCTCATCGAATTTTGTGTTGGTCATAATAAGATATGTAGTGGCAGATAGAGTCGGGGTCATGTTAACACGATCGCCAACTTTGGGTATAATTGAGGTTCTAAGGACGTGTTGAATGATTCTGGAGTTTCGAGTGAGTGATTCTACGAGAGGTTGGTGTTGATAAAATGTGATGTTCCTAAGGACTTGATTAACCTCACTCCAGTCAAAGTCATTCGTGAGAAATGAACGAACCATAGGCCCTTTAGTAGATAGCCCAATGTATTGGGCGATGTCGGCTTTTGTAATTTTGACATTTTGACAACAAACAAAGGAGTGAAAAATGAGATTGTCGACGGTGTAGGTTAGGTTTGCAAGGAATTCTAAAAGGAGTTAAGAGTTGTATGGGAAGGCCAGGGTGAGAAGGAACTGGAGGGTGGTGGAAGCAAAGAGGTTTAGTTCCTCGAAATTCAAGGCCTCCTGATTGAGCAGTCTGGATGTCATAATTTTGCATGCTTTGAACTTATGGTATGCATCCTCATTGTCAGCATTCAAGAACTGAGCACTGTGGCGGAGAGAGGAAGACGGGCTTCCCAAAACCATACGACCTCTCTTGCTTGAACTAGACATCGTGTAGAGGCTGAGTGAAAGGTGAGAAGGAACAAGTAGAGGTGAGTGAAGTAAGTTCTGCCTTGCCAGCCAATTTATAGAGTTGTTTAAAATATAATACAAAACGATAGGATATCGTTCAGTATGATATGGCATTAATTGTTCTGACAAATCGTATCGGGAAAAGGTGGTCAAAGCGTACAGTACGATGGGTATCGTACAGTACAATCAAAAGAATATCAATCGTCCCAAGGGTCGTCAGGAAAACTTTTGACCAAAAGTTTCATACTATATGAACAGGTGTATCGTATAGTATGAATGACAATTATATCGTACTAAAACCCTTTAATGTCGTTCTCATCCGTTTGCTGAGGTGGATCGTATAGTACGAATGCAAGTATCGTATAGTATGAACACCAATAATAACGTACCCAATAGAGTTAATTCATCCCAATCTATTTAGTGATGTGGATCGTACCCTACGAAGGGATGTATCGTGCAGTACGATGAGTAATAATGTCGTACCAGACGGGTTAAATGCCTACCCGCTGTATCGTACTGTACAATTGTGGTCGTACGATACGATCAACAGAGGTGAATTTGCTGGTGGTTGTGTTTTTTGTCAATCAAGATATATCGTACAGTACGATAATAGTATCGTACAGTATGATAAAATGTTAAATTCAATTTTTTTTTTTTTGTAGTGGGTGTGTGATGATTAGGAGTAGCCTTAGAATAAATTTTTTTGTATATATATATATATATATATATATATATATGACATCTAATCTAGTCCTCAAGGTGCTAAAGGTGTCAAATGCTAGTGTTTGGGGAATATGTCAGCCAATTGATCTCCTGTAGCGATGTGATGCAATTCCATATCTCCCTTTGTTGCAACCCATGACCCCGAGTTTGAGAATTTGATGATGACAAATAATGTCGTTTGAATCATCTATTCATTGAATATTATTTTATTTATTATTGTCTGTGAGTACTAACATTTTAGAAAGATTAAAAGCTACTCAGGACGACATGAAGACTCAAGAATGGGTAGATTAGGAGTATGAGTCTGCAATATATTTTTTTTTTTTTTTATTTTTTTGAGTCTGGCCACAAAATACATAAAAGTCTGAGTAACTATGCACACACACAGGGGGAAAGTGTTTTTAAATGAAAAATTTAAAGTTTTCTTTCTCTGTAGATCGTACTGTACAATATTATTTCGTACCATACAAGTAGAGCTTTGTAGGATGATTCTGTGAATAGATCGTACCGTATGAATGTATTCGTACTGTATGATATTGTTGGTGGAATTTTGAAAAACATATTTTAAAAATATTAGTTTTCTTTGGGGATTTTAAAATTAAGGTTGAGCTCTAATTCTAAGGTCGAATCAACTCGTTAGAAAGAGTATATCACCCCGGGGGACAAAGATAAACTTTCATAACATGGTTCAGACTTAAAACTATGTAAACTCATCTTGAATATTATGATCGGGTCTAAAGAGAACTTCATATGGCCCCGAAGGGACAAAGCAGAGTTCAGCTAAATACCCAATTACAATATTCAAGAAGTATGATCGTCGCATTCACATCCAAAGCCTTATCGACAAATTTACAGCCGAGTCTGTTCCAGCAGTCTGTATGTATTTATCTTATTAATGAGCAACTACTAAGTAGCCTGTACCTGAACCATAATGAAGAGGGGAGCGGGAAAGAGGCAAACAAAAAGGTTGAATACATAAATAAACGGGTAGGTACCAATATAAGATCATCATACTCAGGGTTGTAGCGAACAGCCCATGTCCTAAAAATTATAGTGAACTCAACCTTGGTCAGAAAATAATAAAAATAAACAGGAAAGGTAAGAGATAAAACAAGTTCAATTTCTTAAACTGTGCATCACATTCAAGAGGAAACAAAACAAAATCAGCCATCATATGAATGTAAGGAAAAGAGAACTGTTATGCAAATCAGTTATGTGAACTCTTTAGTCTTTCAAAATAGACTATATTTGTAGTCTTACAGTAAAATAAGATGAAGTACCAATGTACATGCCCAGGAAGCTCAGCCATAGGAAACTTGGGCTTTCGGAGATCCCAAATACGAATCCCTGATTCATCCTCTGCAGTGACCTGCAATATTGAACAGACTTGGAGCATATAAGCAAATCAAAGATATGAAACTATATTGAACTTGAGATTGTTATAGAAATGAAAATTGTTTTCTAAGAATTAAATTAGAGAAGGTTTAATATCCAATGATACTTTAACCCAAAAACCAAGTGGATTTGACAGCTAAGGCAATCCAGGATAAGGTTTTATCTTCTGGTTTGCAATTTTAAGAATACAGTCCAAACTGCATCCAGTAAAATTTCAATAATGTAACATACCATATAAAGCAAAAGACAACCTTCCTGCATGGTGTAGGAAGATTCAGGGCCTAGAATGTTTAAACATGCAATGTTGAAAACAATGTAACAAGCATGCAAATTTTGCAAAAAAGCTATTAAGCCTAACCAGTTATTCCCTACCTTAGATGAAAAGTAAAAGTAGACTGAAATCCAATTCTGCTAGAAAATTAGCCTCTACTTGAAATTACTAGCTATAATTAAAGATCATGAAACTATAAATGCGAATAAACTTCCATGCAATTAAAAAAATCTAGATTGTAGTTAATTTGACTAAACGCAATATCAGTTTCAATCAATAAAGAAAAACATAGAGAAGAAAGAAAAAAAAGAAAGAGGATGAAACAACCAGAAAAGAAAGCCTCATGATATACTAGGACAACCTCATTGGAATTCATAAAATCATTCAATTGATCAAAGCTCAAAATTCTGAAATAGAAAGCAGCTTTTCCAAATTCACAAATAAAAATCATGATAGAAATAATGACTCAAAATTTTCATATATATGATTGAAATAACAAACTATTAACGAACTGCTAACATGCATGAAAGTTAATGAAAATAATCTAATTGAAAACTTAACCATCATGACAAAGAAAAAAATTAGATTTGCAAATAAACTATCATGGTCATAATAATGCATAATATTAGGATAAAATATAAAACTTTAGAGCTTAAGATCTAAGAAATATTTTATTTATAAGTATCATGCTAAACAAACACTAACTAATAATTCTTAGAATCATTATGATTGTCATACACCAAGATGATCTTGCCCATCATTATGATCGTCAAAATCATAATCTTCTTCACCCTCATTATTTTTATGACATATGCAAGTATAGCAGGCCTAAATGAAGATCCATTTTTTTCCCCTTTAGATTGACATCAAATGTTGTAGATTCTTCCATACTACTAGCTCTCAAAACGAATGATAATCAAAGCAACTTAAAAAATAAACAAGAAACTAAGCCAATAAAATAATTTGTTGAATGCATTATGCGCTATGACATTTTAATGCACATAGAACACACTATTTTGTCCACATGTGCCTTGTTCTAACAATAACCTGAGAGAGCCGTATCTCTATGCTACAAGTAGTGCATACTATTTTGCGTAATAGAAAAATATCAATAAGATATATGTCAAATGCACGAAATTAATATCCCTCCAAATTATAAAATCTTGGATGGATTAGAAATATTTATTATCACTGTGTGGTGAAACCAATAGGTTAACACATAATAACTCTATTCCTGTGCATGCCAAATAAACAGTATAAATGATTCATATTTAAAGGAAAATAAGCAATTCAAGCATTAATCATAGCTTCCTTAGACTATAAGGTTCATGAGCTGGGATATTTTCCACAATTTTTATCCCTTATCTTTCTTAGTTCTCTAATCTCGCCATAATTATTTTTTTTTCCATTTAAATGAGCATGTAGCAACATACTTTCCCATGTCAAACTACTCCTGTTTCAATTTATTTCCACTCTCTTTCTCTTCCCAAGGCCTTTCCACACTAGCCATCAACTCTCCCTCCCCCTCCTCTCCATCCATATCTTACTCTTTGTTCTCCACTTGCACATCAAAAATTCTTTTTTTTTTTATTTTTGTTGTTTGAAGAGCCTTATGGATAATGATTCCACATTTAGCTTCACTTACTCCCACAAATTAGAATTGGAGATGAGCAAAAGCCCTTTTTCTGCACACCATTTATCTTGCTTGCTATTTTGATGCTTCCTAACTTCCTTGAACGCTTCCTTAAAATTACTTCTAATGGAAGTGGCCTTCTTCTCTGTAGGCAACTTCGTGTAAAGGGGCCCTAATGAATTACATTTCAAATTCTCTACAAATAAGAACTACTTTTTTAGCTCTTCATTGTTTGCCCAGGAAAGGAAATGTTGCACTACGACACGAATCCTGCTTTCGCAAGCTTAAGGTCCCATTTTCCCTGAGATAGATTGGAATTTAAATTAACCAAATTTTCTCTGATGAACAGCATCAAGGTTTATTTAGTTGTGAGGTTCCACTTCCTATGAGCGTAAGCCCTATGATAGGAAACTGATAGGAAATACTTGTTTGCACAAGCAAATCCACCCCAGATCAAGCACTACAGCAGGGAAACTGCTGTTCACAGCAGTAATTCAGCCGAAAACAGTGAAAAATAAAGGAAAACTGAGAGAGAACTTGTAGGAAAATCAATAGAGCACTTGTATTTCACTAGTAGAATCAAGAACACAAGCAAAGATACAATTGATCCTCAATTCGAGAGGAGGATCGATCTCTCCCAAATCTCTGGCAACGCCAAGAACCCAAAGAAAACCTAAATCTAAGAGATCTCAAATTTCAGCCAAATTCAAGATACTCAAACCCTAGGAAAATCAACTATTTAATGCATACAAATCAAAAGGAATTCCCTAAACAGTCCCTACATTCAAATTTCCCTCTTAACTCCCCAAAATTTCTTTCCTATTTGGCTCCCGCACACTGTGCGGCTCGCTCGGCATCCCAGCGAGCGGAAGTTTTTCCGCCCTGTTCTTGTCTGAGCCGGTCCCGCCTGGACCGACTGGACCAGTCCACTGGACTGGTCTAACAGAAACGCTAGTAGGTTTCAAGCGTTACGTATCAAATTGGGGAAATCAGCGAGAAAACTCCACCCAAACTCCAAGAAAAAACAAAAAATAGTAGATATTTTTGTATTATTGGATGAAAGGAATCTGAAAATACCAACATACAATTGATCATCTATTCGAGTGGAGGATCTAGCTCTCCCAATTCTCTAGACGCCGCTAGAGCCCAAGAAGCCAAGCACCAAAACAGAAATCAGCCACCAAAAGCATGCCCTAACCCAAATGCAAACATCTACTTAAAGCAAATAACAAAGTAATTCAAAAGAACTAAACAACACCCTATACAAACTCCATTAGGTAGTGGACCCCACCCCAAGGGGGCGAAAATTGCAGCCTGCTGCATAATATATGAGCCGTCCCAAGGGTTGGGTAGCTGGACCAGTCCCTCATGGACTGGTCCAGGTGTATCAATACCTTGCTCCCAAAAAACCACCCTGTCCTCAAAGTGGAAAGATGAAAACTGATGTTTCACCCTCTTGTAAGGCTCCCATGTAGCATCATAATCGGAAAGGTCCCTCCACTTGATCAACACCTCTTAAATTCCTCTCTCGACTTGGCGCACCCCTTGGAGATCCAGGATCTCTAATACCACTTCCAAATCTTCAATCAACAATGCTGGCAGCTCTGAACTCACTGTGTGATCCCCCACAGCTCTCTTCAACTAAGATACATGAAACACCAGATGTATGGTGGCAGGC
This sequence comes from Dendrobium catenatum, assembly GCF_001605985.2. Lineage (NCBI taxonomy): Eukaryota > Viridiplantae > Streptophyta > Magnoliopsida > Asparagales > Orchidaceae > Dendrobium > Dendrobium catenatum. Next base: position 264,494 of record NW_021318754.1, read on the forward strand.
AACCTTAAACGTACGCCACTGCTCTGATTCTCTCTAGTATCTCATAATTGCCAAAATAACTTGGAGCTAGCTTCTCATTCCTATGAGTGATCGTCCTCTGTCTGTACAGTCAAAGCTTTATGAACACCCTATCCCCCACTTCGAACTGGATGCCCTTCCTATGCTCGTCCACCCATGTCTTAATAATCTATCGAGCTCTCAACAGATGTTTTTTTACAACACCCAGTACTGCTCCTCCAAATATTCCTCTACTAACGAAATTGGAGTGCTACTCTGCCCAAAATATACTATGTGAGGTGGATCTCATTCATATAACACTTTGAATGGGGTCATCTGGAAGGCAGGGTGATACGAAGTGTTGTACCAGTACTCCGCTCATACTAGCCACTTGGCCCACATCCTAGGTGTCTCCGACACAAAGCATCGTAGGTAGGTCTCCAAGCTCCTATTTACCACCTCGGTAAGCCCATCTATCAATGGGTGTTAAGTAGTGCTCATCTTCAATACCGTCCCCTGTAACCTGAACAACTACCTCCAAAACTGGCTGAGAAATACCTTATCCCTCTCGAATACTACAAAATCAGGTATCCCATGCAATCTAACAACCTCTCTGACGAATGCTGCTACAGATGTCGCTGCAATGTAAGGTGTCGTAGGGAAATGAAGTGAGCATACTTGCTCAATCTATCCACCACCATTAGAATCAATGTAAACCCTTCTGATCGAGGTAACCCATCTATAAATCCATGGAAACCTCCTCTACACCCAATCTGATAGAGCTAAGGGCTGCAATAATCCTCCTGAAGCCATGGCCATGTACTTGTTACTCTAACAAATCTAACAACTGGCTGCAAACTCCTCCACATTCTTGTGCATCCCCTTCCAATACAACTCTGCAACGAGTTTCCTGTATGTCTTTTGTACTCCCATCCTTCTAGAGAATAGCCAAGGTGACAACTTTCATCCTTCAATAAATCTGCCATAATCCTCCCCAGCTCTTCATCCCGCGCACTCTCCTCCTTAGTGCCTCCCAATCCAGTATCAATGGTATCGACATAGCCGTCTCTTGTAGCTCCCTCATACATCTAAACAAAGCATCCGCTATCTTATTCTCTATCCTTGGTCTGTACTGGATTTCAAAGCCATATCCCAATAACTTAAACAGTCATCTCTGATGTTCCTCTGTAGCATCCTCTACTCCAACAAGTACTTTAGATTTCGCTGATTCGTCCTGACAGTGAAATGTCGACCCAACAAATAAGATCGCCACTTCTGGATGACTTTATCCCCATGAATATTGAACATATAATGACACATTACTCAAATTCCTTGAGTGCATATCAAGGTGAAGGCATGATTAATATAATACAAATAACTCTCTTTCAACACCTCAGTTGATTTTCAAGGATAAAACATGCATGCAATTAACCTAAAATGCCTGATATCCTAATGGATAAACAAGAGGGAACCAAATTTCAATCTTCAAGGGGATTGCCAAGGCCTACAATGGCAGATGCGGCAAGGTGACCAATGTAGTCTACCTCAGATCAGGTGACACAAGTTTTGATCAAATGTTCGGCTTTACATTTGTATAAGCTTTTCAAAATCATTTACAATGAATATTCACTTGAGGGATACCTCATCTATGGATGGGCTATAACACCCATTGTGCTGCTCTTCTCAATTTGTGACCTATACATAAGCTCCTCTAATATCAGAGGCCAAAGGCCTACGTCATGTGCCTCCCTACACTCAAATTATTAAGTCTAGATCACCGGGTATTTCCAATAGCAAAGTTTGAGCGTTAAAGTCTAATCATAAGTCATATCATTATAAATGCACAAACTACTTGGCCACCTAGCCTATATGACAAGTAAAGGCTCCTAAAAATTTTTAATTTCAAATGAAAATGAAATCACTCAAACCCATTTATATCAAACCCTACAAATGGAACAAACGATAGCTGTGGACAGAGATGGACACTTTGCTAGGGCCACAAGCCCAAAGAGGGCAGCAGCCGTGAAACCACATTTGAGCCTACACAATGGGTTAGATAAGGGATAACATAGCCCAAACCACCGGTTAGAGTTAACATGTTCAAGTTAGCCCAAACAGACTAACCAACCTTCCAAGTCATGATGTTGACAAAGTCTTTACTTGACATTTTCAAAGTAGTTGTAATAATCTTGATTCAATAGGTTCTTTGTGAGATAATAAGTCAATTGTATCAAATGTAAATCAGCAACAATTTGAAGAAAGAAAAACAGATTACTAGAACAAATCGAACATTTACCTATACTATCACAAGAAGCATTCCCAATTATATCTACAAAACCAATCTATATAAAATTTTGCACATTTCATGCAAAAAGTGAAGAAGGTTTTCTTCAGAAGATGCTTAAATACTCACAATTATATGCTGCTTCTTGGGGTTATAATCAACGTCTCTGAAATGTGCATTCTCAATTGAATTTGCCTTCCTAAGAAAGAAGCATGGACAATTTTGTTGGTACCATGAAATCAATGTGAGGAAGACATCAACTGAAGGGAAAAACAATGTATCATATCAATATTTTGTAGTTCCAGTTTATGCATCCCTAAATATCCTTCAAAATAATTTTAATCACGTCCACATGATTGGCTACAAATCAAAGGCTTAAAATATAAGGAAATATTATTGAGATTTGGATATAAATAAATCATCCATCAGAATAATTACCGGAAAACCTGCATATTTATGGCAGTAATTAAAAGTAATGCAATTGCTAAAGCTTTAAAAGACCAATTAACTGTAAATATAATGTACTTCATTTTCTAAGATTGTCAAGTAAGAGTAAGTGGGCCTATAATTCAACAAGCATAAAGAAGCTATTCTGTACAGAACATGATGAGACATCAGCAGGAGATTATGGCGCGTCTATCATCGGAGGAATCGTAGATCGACGGCTACGAATATGAGTCTTTATTTATGATGCATTCCATGTATTATTTTATTTATGTTTGAGTCTTTACCATTGTACCCCTGTGATGGATTAATTTGTGTTGTAGCCCCGATGGCATTTGAGTCTTTGTATTTTTCTTTTGCTTTGAGGCCTATATATGAGGGCCCTCACTATTGTATGAGAATAATTGATGAACGAAATTCTTGCTTTCTTGTTCCATTGAGTGTTGAGAGCTCTAGTGAGAGGTAAAGTCCCTAGGTGAGGGCAAAGCAACTCCCGCTAGCTGCAGGACGAGTCCGGCTCTCGATTTTCCATCCCCTACCTTTCCTCCCACTTTTCTCCTTCCCTAGCCGCTGGCCTCATTCTCACCTTCCTCCAAAATAGTCGGCCTCCCCCTCCTCCTCAAATTGTCGGCTTCCTTCCCCAGTTTCCCTTTCCACCTCAAGCCACCGGCCCCCCTCCCCATGCCACCCAAACCTACGGCCCCAAGCCTCACTGGAAACCCTTTCCCCCACCGAACCCCAAGATCTGGCCCCTCCCCTAACCGCCAGCCTACCTACCCTCACACCCTAGCCGCCGGCCTACCCTCACACCCTAGCCGCCGGCCTACCTACCCTCTCACCCTAGCCGTCGGCCTACCTACCCTCTCACCCTAGCCGTCGGCCCACTCCTCCACAAGTCCCTTGTTTCAAAATCAGATTGCCTCTTAAATACCTTCCTAATTTATCCAATTATCAATTTGTAAAGTCCCTTAATTTGAATTCAAATAGATTTGAATTCAAAACCTTTCCTAATATATAAATCTATTTTAGGAAGCTCCCTTAATCACTCACAATCTGAAATTAATTTGAATTTAATTCCAAATCCCACATTCATTGCATGTAGACACATTCGTTGAATGTGGACACCCTTTCCCACCCTCCTTTGGCCAGCCCCCCCTATCCCTCTCTCTCGCTTAATTAATTTTTCCCATTAATGCTCTCAATCAAAGCCCCTCCCATCTAGGTATATATGCCGCCCCACCCTAGCTCAATTGGAGGAAATTCAAATTTTGAATTATTCCCTCCTTGAAATCTAAAATTAAATTTCAGATTTTTAAATTATTTGTCCCCCGCCAACATAAACCTAAAATCTAAAATTAAAGTGGCCCCACCCCTAGCCTTAGCCGACCACCCAAACCTCTCCCTCCTCCTCTCCGTCTCTTCTCCCTTGCTTCATACACCATCCAAGGAAGAAGAAACACAACTCCGACCTAAGTCCCCATGAATGGCCAATCCTGAACAAGACCATGGGTTCGTATACGATCATCAGGGATGAGTAGATGTGTTGAGATCACCCTTTTTCGACATCAACTTGGAGATCAACCACACTGTCGAAGACTACGTTGATCAGATCCTCATCACTTTAATGACCGCCATCGGCGAGCATCAAACCTCTGGGCAGTGGCAAATTCTCCAACATCCACCGACTTCTTTCCCTCCAGATAAGTTTTCATTGGGTAATATTGTATGCGTCTTCTATCTTTTGGTGGCGTCATTAAGTTTGTTGAAATTATTCTTCCGCTAAATAGCCCCCAAGAGTGTGAGTGAGGGTAATTCAAGGTGAATTTTCTAATTGCTAATCGGTGGATTTCTGTTACTTGCGCATCTAGCTTTATTATAATTTTTGTTGTTATTTTAAATTGCCCTTCTAATCTATTTTGTAACCACATGCCAAAGCAAATCAAAAACTAAGAAATCCTAGAATCTTATCTTGTGGAACATTGATTTTAAAATTGGCAAGCTTAACTAATTTTATTAAATCCCTGCAATACCTTTTATGTTTCACATCAGAACAATAACTTGAACTAGAACAAAAAGATACTGTTCGGCCTCATGCTACTGTTTAGAGTTTAACGAGGCATCTCTGCACAAGCACTGACGCACGGTGGGTTCGACGTCGGCAGGAGGCGGCGGGTTCGAAGGCGTCGGCTCAGGTGGAAGGATGGTTCGGCGGCTCGGGCGAGAGGACGACAGTTTCGGCTTTGGTGAGTCGGCCGGCGACGGTGGAAGGATGGAGGTAAGTCGTCCAACTTCCTTGCCTCGTGATTTTCTTCCGGTTCTCAGAGCTTTGTGTGCCGTGTGTCTACCGAATGAAAGGGAGTTTATTTTATTTCGTGAGTATGTCGGTGTAGGAGCGGATGTGTCGTTTGGGTTTGTCGGTGGGAAAGTCGGTGGTTTTGCCGTTACAGTCAACACCTCCAAAATTTCAAACCTTCCTCCCTACATACCTTTTCCACCAAACCTCCTTTGGAAAACCTTGATGTAAATTATTCAATCAAATTTGATTTTTGAAATCTTTCCAAATTTAGAACTCTATTTTTGGAAAGTTTTCAAATCAAATCCACATTAATCTCTAATTGGATTGGATTTAAAATTCCCCATTAATACATTCCATATTTAGCCACTTGTATTTTAGGAAAGAATTTGAATTTAAATTCAAAATGAATTTAAAATTCTAACACCTTCCTAAATAAAATCGCCTAAGTTTGGAAAGCCCCTTTAATTAGTAATCAATCACAAATCCGAGATTGATTATTCAATTAATTCAAATTCCCCCACATTCATTGCACCTAGACATCTCACCCTCTCTCTCTCTCTCCTGGCAGAAATTACCAAGGCCCCACCTCCTTTATTTCTTTCCAAAAATCAGGACTCTACCTTCAGAATTAAACCAAATCATCTCCTTCCCTCACCACAATTAAATCAATTCCTGAATTAATTCATGAGAGGAGAGAGCCTTAGGGAAAGCTTGTGATCCCTACTCCACCTACTTCCCTTCAATGAATCAGCCAAAATTTGTTTTCCCCTGAACTGAGTTACAGTCCAGGATTGGAAGCTTGTGGACCTGCTGTCCAGAGCCTGCCACACATCCAAATTTGCTGCTCCTGTTGTTTGGTTGCTGTCCAGGTCCTGTCGAAGGTCAAAACTGCTGCTGTCCTGAAGTTTTGCTTGTTGTCCCCTTATTCCAACAAGAATATCTTGCTGTCCAGCGCTCCGGAAGACCACACTTTGCTGTCCCAAGTTCCCAGCAGCCTAGAAGAGCAGTCCAACGTTTCTTGCACCTGAAAGGTTGCTGTCCAATATCTGTCCAAGACCAAACTGCTGCTGTTCAGAGAAATTCTGCATCTCTTACTGCTGTCCAGCCAGTCGGGAGATCTTCGTGTGCTGTCCTAAAGTTTCCGATTGCTGTCCACCACATCAAGAAGGGTCTTGGTTGCCGTCTACTTCATCTCAAGCACCCAAACAGCCACCAAAGCTTTGTATCTTCTATTTCTTTGGGTAAACTCTTCCTCTGACCCTTTTATCTTTGTAGTTACTTTTCAATTATGGTCTTAGTAAATTCATGAGAATAGTGTCAATACTCCTCCGCTAAAACTTAGTATTATTAGAGAGTTGAGTGAGGGATATCTCTTAGTGATTAATCTTATTGTTAGCACAGAGATTTATTGTTGAATCATTCATGTATGCAATGCTAGATTAATTGATCATTTTACGGCCTTAACTCCTATGCATGTGGTTTAGCCTAAGCTTGTGTCACCACTCTTTGTGTTTTATTTTGTCGTTTGAAATCACTAAAAAGGTATAATTATTGTGCTCTAAATATTAAACATGCAAATTCCTTAATCAAATCATCCTATCAAGTATGTTCTACATCAGTTTAAGTCAAAACACAAATGCTCATAAAAAGCCTTGTGAGTTGTTTTGAGATAATTTAATCAAATAGAAGGGAAAACACCGGAAAAGTTAAATATTTGGGTCATTGGCATTACAAAAAACTGAAAATGGAGGATGGCAAAAATTTGACTTGATGTTTGAGAATTTGACTTTTAACCGTCACAATGGCAAAAAAGGATTCATGTAGCCGACCCCACATAGTGGGACAAAGGCTTGATGTTGTTGTATATTTCTTTAAGTTCACATAAATCCTCCATTTTCATTTTTTTGTAATGCCAATGACCCAAATATTTAACTTTTCCGGTGTTTTTCCTCCTATTTGATTAAATTATCTCAAAACAACTCCCAGAGCTTTTTATGAGCATTTGTGTTGTGACTTAAACTGATGTAGAACATACATGACAGGATGATTAAATTAAGGAATTTGCACGCTTAATATTTAGAGCACAATAATTATACATTTATAATGATTTCAAATGACAAAATAAAACACAAAGAGTGGTGACACAAGCTTAGGCTAAACCATATGCATGTGAACTTAAAGAAATATACAACAGCAAAAAATAAATTATCTCGGGTTAATAGAATAACTTCATCACCACTAAAAAAGTAACCCAAAAAAAAACTTCACCACCAAGTACATTTAGTGGATCCAAATATTCCATGCACACCTTGGCTGTTTTACTAGAAGAATCTATGCTCCATAAGAAAAGATTTCCCTCATCAATGCTAATCACTTTATCGTGCCTCCCCCGTGGCCACCAAAGAATACTGTTACAGAGAATAAACAATCAGAAAGAGGATAAGAGCAGCGAAATGATCCTATGAAGCAGACACAAATAGGATGGCCTACTCGGACGATAACCATGCATGCAAACTGTTAAGAGGATAACTTGAATGCGCTAAAAGAATTACAAAACCGATTACAAAAATTCAACAAGAAGATTCAGAAATGAAAAGACTAGGCCAAGCAGGAAGAAACCCAATGTAGTTATCAGTTTGAAAAATCACAGCTGATCCTGAAACAATTAAGCCTAAACTCCAAATTATTGGGATACTTATAATAATGAAGATATGATAATTCTATTAAAAAAAATAAAATTAGCATGTCAACACATACAATTGGTTATTCATAAAACACATAACAAAGGCAAATTGGAATGGAGGGATCAGAAGTAATTACAAAATTTTTAATGTGTGCAAAGCACGCAAATAAATAAATAAATATCGGGTAGATGAGCCTACTCATGCAAGAGTCCACTACAATAACACTCAGTAATTACTTCAGCTGCAAGACAAAAAATAGCTAAGGAACTACAACCTCAAATAATGACCAAAAACATATGAGTTCAAACAACATAACAAAGACTCAATTTTCGTTTGGGACAACTTTCTTACTGTTTTCTAAAGGGCTTTTTAGTACAAAAGTTTCAAATAAAAAAAAAAGTAAAAAAAAGTTTGTTTATAAAAGAAAGCTGTCCCAAACGAGCCTCATAAAGTATGAGGGAATATATGAAGATGTCCTTAGATCCACCAAGGCAAACAGTTCATCTTTGTCAGCTTCATATTGAGATTCCTGCTCCAATTCAATTGCCACTACCTCAGAAGATATATGCTACTTCAAAGGATTATACATCATAGTTTACTTCATTCACACTTATTGTAGATCAAATTTATGCGGATGCTACCACAATCAATTAATTCACTATTTCTTCACATTGTCAATATTTTATAAGTGCATGAAGTTTGGAGCCGCCCAATACCCAAGCCTTCAAATCTATGTTCGATAGACTTATTCCTCATGTTGTTCTTCGATTTTAAGGACGCTTCTTTCATCAAATGATCCATTGATGCAATTGCATCCTTTATAAACTCCACCAAACTCCTCGAGAGAAAAGTTCTTTGTTAGCCCAATAAATTGATATAATACAAATCCACCAGTTTTATCAAGGAAAGACCAAATTTTCACGAGTCATTCAAAAAGAAATTAAATGGAACTACAAAGGAGCTGAACGAAACCAATTTATAATATTTTTAAATCAATATTTAATTATTTCAAAATATTTCATTATTTAATTTGATTTATTTTGTCCTGTTTAATTATCTTCAATGGTTTGAATCTGATGTCTAGAAAAGCATGGATAAGATTTGAATTTAAAAGTTGACCTTATCTTTGTAACCTTGTTCCTATATATAGGGATTGATGGCTTACAATTTGAATCATGAATAGAATAAATGATAAAAGAAACCTACTCTTAAGATCAAATTATCTACAGGGATAGCTCCAAATTGGGTACACTAAGTTCTTCCTCTCACCTCTCCATCACTTGCAGAGTATGCCCAACATCAAGTCTTATCTCTTAACATAACCACATCAAATCATCCAGCAATCAATTCTCCCACAACTCTGTTGGGGATGAGGAGTAAACACCACAAAGACAAAACAAGCAAGAAATTAAAAGCAGCAGAAAGTAAAGGACACCATGATTTAATGTGGAAAAACCCAAAATAGAGACATGTAGCCACACCACACCAAGAATTTCAATATGAAAATTGGGAGAAATTAGTACATATCTCTCGCTCTCTCCTTGCTTCTCTTCTCACATGCACCGTTCTAAATGTCTAACCATTCAAAATACAAGAGAAAGCCAAGTAAAATAACCCCAAGGGATGCAACCCTTCAAAAAACAAGAAAGAAAACCATCCAGTTTGTCTCACAGCACTACGACGCCAATTTGGGGCGCTACGGCGCTCAAACCTCTATCTTGATCCGTTGTGGCGCCGTATCTAGACCGCTGCGATGCTCAGTTCTCTGTTGTTCAATGCTGGGGCGCTTAGGAACATAACGCAAGGGGCGATTGGGTACACAGCATTGTAAAAAAAATGATGCAATGCACCCGAACTTAGGCAGTGGGTAAACCCCCCGCACCCCCCAGTGAGCACAAGAAACTTAAGGCCTGAGGCAACAAAACAACCCGAGTGATCAACATAATTAGATTCCACACATGAAAAAACTCCTCAGTCCTCACAAACTATGCCTCAGTTCTCCCACAAAAAATAAACATCATCTTTCCCCGCAAACTTAATCCCTATAAGATTTTGTTATGCATTGTTTATATGGTTGATCAGTGAAAGCCTTCTCTTTATATGGATAATACATGATCTCTTTTACCATTGTATTTTGTGTTCTGAACATAATCTACAAGTGGTGAATCAACCCGGCTTATAAACTTTTCCGACAATTTGCTGGTAGAACTCTTTTATATAACTCGGATATGTTATAGATCTTAGATCTTTCTAATGCATCTACATGCTTCTTACTATAAACTTTAGTAGATCTTGTTTTAAGTAGTAGTTAGAATATACTCAAAACAAAACAAAAAATGCGTTGGTAGAATACTTGATGCATTTGTTTTTTTTTTTTTTCCTTTATTTTTTAGAAGTTCTAGGGAATAATGGTTTTCTGGCTTTTCATAGCACAAATAGTAGGCTTGAACCAAACATGTGAAATCAACTTCAAGTTATGATCAACAACCAAACAGCATGTCTACCAAACAAAAAAAATAACTTCACAATAGCAACTTTCACCACAGCTTCTCCAACAATTGCTTGTCTCCAAAATTTTCAGACAACAGCAGCCTTAATAAAAATTTCTTAGTAAAAATTATGTAGCTTTTGAGGATTGTTACTTTGTTTAGCAAATGAGGGGAGAGGAACAAGGCTTTTCTAGTTCAATACATGTTCTTTCAGATTAATGGCACTTCATGCGACTGCTTGCTGCATATGGACTGAATAAAATATAGATGGAGAGAAATGTACATGAACAAGAAAGACCATCACATAAGGGAAAAAGGAGTATTTCACGGTGGGCATATCGATAGCATGGATTAGAGCACGGGATTTGAGTCAACAAACAAGACAGCATTGTATTAATGCCCATAAACTTACAAAAAATGACCAGCTTATTTTCTAACTTTTTTCCTTCATTGGTGGAATGCATACAACTAGAATTTAAATCGCCCTTTGTAGCATGCATCGAAGAGAAAGAATACTGATGTGTCATCGTTATTTAAACAAAGCCCAATCAAATACCACAATATTTTATGAACTAAGCATAAAGAAGCTGATAGATAAGCTGTACCATACATGGAAAATTTTGTCATTATGTGAAATTAAATAAAATGTACCATTTGAGCTTCGATGCATGCTCCTTGAGAGAAACAAGTTCCTCTAGTTGTGGGGCATTTGATTGACCGTACAATTCTGGGATCTCCCAAATAGATGCGCCGTATGTTTCACCTAAAACCAAGAAAGTTCAGAGTACTGTGGATTGCAAACTGAATGTGCAAACAGTGTTTTAGATGATAAAATTTAAAGAGAAAAATCACTTTAATGGCCTCATATAGCCTGTAAATCATTTTGGAAACACCACCGAGCCCTTATAAATTAATTCTAAGAAGCTTGTTTCTAATAAAAATCTTTTAGCACGGAACAGTTTATGATGTGAAACAAACATATGGCAAGAGTTGCTTAGGTTTTAACAATAAATATTGAACATGAACTTTGCTATTTAAGAACTTATGCTTCACTCAATTCAAACTCGTAGAATTTTCAATAAGAGATTAAGTAATGACAAAAGTTACAAGTAGGATGACAGGACAATCTCAATAACTACGAAATAAAATAATAATGCTAATAGCAAGTAACAAGAATCCACAACGTAACATCAAGATATGGTCACTTAGAGTTCCTTCTCACTCAATCACTCTTAGACTTTAGCGGAGGAGGACGAAGCACACGATGAGAGAGATTACCACTAGGAAGATGACGCCAAGGATCTTTGTCGGTGGATAGGTATCCGACGGTGGAGGAAGTTGTGGATGGCCAACGATTATCCAACGACCTGGTGGAATGTGCTCTTCAATCGATAATGTCAGTTGGTACAAGATGCGGGGGGGGGTGCGCCGGCAAAAGGGGAAGGGGGCGACTAGGCGTCGGGTTGGTGGGCTAGGTCAGAGGGTGGGCTTGAGGTGGTGGAGCTAGAGGATGAATTGGGTGGAGGAGGTTAAGCAACCGGTGGTGGGGAGGTAGGAAGGGGCCGGCAAGTGACTTGGGGAAAGGAAGACGAAAGAACACACAATTAAGATAGAAATAAACTAACCACGAGCCGTGGACTCTTCCAACGACTGGTGGGCCTTGCACTTGCTCACCTTAAGCTCTCTCTCTCTCCCTTCTCTAGTGATCACCCAAGAAGAAGCAGAAGCAAAAGAAAATTTTCATTCAAATATTCATCATCCTGCTACAACACATAGGGACACTATATATAGGCCTCTAACATGAAAAAGTAAAAGTACAAACTTGCCCTCCGAGCTACAATGACAAGATACTCCTCATAGCAGTAAAATTGGAAAACAACAAAACAAAATAAAACATAATGTGTCAAAAGTAAAGACATTGAATCATAGCTGTCGATCTACGATTCCGTCGCCGGTACACGTGTCTGAATCTCTAAGCGATGTCCTCATCAGTTTAGATAATATAGAAAAAACAACAATGGATGAAAAATAACCAATATAGAAGAACAGAGCGCATAGAACATGAGCTACATAATGTTTTGGAAGGCATGAAATTGGCAATCAAGGAACTATTACAGTCATGCATAAGGAAACAATGCTCTAGTAATTAAGCCAGAGACTGATTTGAAAACAAGCACTTTGCACAATGGCAAGAAAGACTTCAAATAGATTGAAAAGGATCAATAAGTTTAATGAAGTTAAATTGAGTTAGTAGATTCTAGTGGGCCTTAGTAGTTTATAGATAAATAGCGAGTCTTAAGGGCTTAATAGGTAGATAATGTGTCCTTAAGAGTCTTTGTAATGCTATAAATATTCTCCTTTTGAGAATAGTAGTGTATGAATAAAAAATGAACTAATCCCTTTGCATATGATTCTCCCTTTCCCCTAATCTCACATATTTTGGAGTTGTCATTTCTATCAAATCGTCACTTATCCCTCTTCCTCTCGAAGTTGTAACAATTGGTGTTCTCACGGGGCCTCAAACGCCGCCGCCACCAATTGCTCCACCATCCTTGACATCACCAACCTCTAACACATCCGGCCCTGACCCAAATCACATGATTAGCCAAGAGATCCACATCCATTGATGCTTATCATCGATCCCTAACCATTGAGGCATTGCGAGCAGAGATAATAAATCTATCACCTCTAACAATTATTTCAAGATCCCACCTTAAACTCCATCAGACCTATAATCAAATCTCCTCATAGACTCATCCAATAGCATTCCAAGATCTACCATCGCATCTAGATCTACCTCCACCAATCCATCAACTGACACCCCTTCCTGACTTGACTCCTAATCCATCAAGGCTTCCATCGCCAGTCACTTAGCTCCATATGCAAGCCCTCATCGTCCCACATTTATGACTTCAAAATCTCTATCAATAAATTCAAATCTCAACTCAACTCTTCACTGTTGAATTCAGCTACAACGCCTTTATCCAAAATTTATTATTCTTATAGCAACGCAAGCAACCCCCAACTCACACACTATCACAATGCTTGGAACACAACTAGTTGGTATTCACTTTGCAAAATTATATAGGCTCTACATGCGCATCACCATATAAAACACAACCTCTTGCACAAAATCAGCTGATTTATTCCCCAAAAAATTGTCAAACAGTGAAATGTTTTCGTCGTATGGAATTTCCATATCTCAACGTACTCCTAGTGCAGCAACATACAACATGTCGCAAAGGTTTTTGACAAAATGCCGCTTTTTAACAACAACTAATGACATAGGTAGAGCATTTAAGGTACTAGAACACCTCAAGAACATCAAACAAAAACTTAGTCAATTTTTGGAGATTATAAGCGACATCAATCAGATATTAACTGGGCTTGAAATAAATAATGAGCAAAAGTTGACTCCATCATCCTAAGAAGAGCCCCCATAACTTCGTGATATTATCAAGATCTAGGGCGTATCATACAGTTTTTCTTTTTTATTTTGGATGAAAATGGCTGGAGTTTTATGAAGAACTGGACCCTTACCAAAATGCAAGCAATTCTCAAGCTTGTTGTTTGATTGAAAAAGAAATCAAAGCATCTCTTCCTAATACACTAAAATGGCTATTGCCGGTAATTGTTTAAAATGTTCATGCCATGGACAAGGTGACTACAATTGCATCAAAGTCATTGCAAGACAAAGCAACAAGTGGTGGAATAGTCACCACCTTTATTGTCACAGATGATCATCGAAATGAAAACTGGTATATGGTCCGCCACCTTCTGCAGGTTTGCTAACATCCCTGCTGACATTTCATATCTCAGAAATCTTGTATGGGTTTCTTACTTCAATCTACTATGTCTTGTTATGTGATTCAATCTTGAGGGCAAGGTTGATTTTGAATGGGTGTATAATGATGAAAGTCAATAAGCATGAATATACTTCTTAGATTAAGTTAGTTTATTTTAGTGGGTCTCATAGTTTATACATAAATATTGAGTATTAAATGCATAATAAGTAGACGATGTGTCCTTAAGAGTCTTTGTTATGCTATAAACACTTCATTTTTTTGGGCAAATGGAACTAATCCAGTTACTTGTTTTTCTCCCCTTTCCCCTTCTCAATCTCCCATATTATGGAGTTGACGCCACACTCGAACTACCATTAATCTCTCTTCCTCTGAGAGTAGTAACATAGATCCACTAATTAGATTGATGCTCACCAATCAAAATCCACTTACCAACTAAAACCAGTGCTGCACTAGTACCATAAGAAAACATTGATCATATCCATTGATACCTTAATAAATTCCCTTAAAATAAAGTAAAACAGGTTGAAGCCGCAGGCTTTACCAGAAGTGAAGACCGTGGAGAAAATCCTCGAGTCAAAGGGACAAGACTTGAGATCCCAAATCTCGCTAGGGTGGTAGAATAATCCCTCGCAGACGAGCTCCGTTCCATAGGGAGAAAGTCGGATGAAATGCACCTAAAATTCAATATGTTTCTTGAGCGATTCTGCTCTGGGGAATATAATTAGAAAAAGAACTCACCTCATTTTCTTCTTTGAGGGTTACGGTTCCAGCAAGGAAACTTGTATTGTCAGTATCGGCGCTCACGTCGGCGATGCATCTAGCCTGGATATAGGAAGCAAATTTTAAAATTTTCAGTAACGAAAGGTAAGGGAGGCGGATGATTGGAGATCGAGAGCTCAAATTGCGACTTCGAAGGGAAGAAGGGGGGTTTTGCTACCTGGTATTTGAGCCCTCCATAGACAATACCGCCCTGCATTTTTGTTCCCGCCCTAGCTGACGACCTCTGCAGAGCTTCCTTTGGAGCACCGTCCGGTTGTATAATTTTATGCGGCCATATTTGCGGGTTTTATTAGCAAGTTAACTTATATTATTAATCTATTAAAAATTTAACCGTTTGAGGGTTAAAAAAATGAATGCAAACCCGTTTATTAATGTATTTACCTTTTAGTAGTTAGTTTATTTTTTATTTATTTAAAAATCATTCAATCGAACAAATTTTTTTTATATAGCGTGTAACTTTTCTAATCTCTTATTAAATCGCCTCCAATCACCACAACGTGATGCCCTTCACCTAACCCTATCAGAATCACCTATCTATCATCGCCCAATACACACCACTCACCACTAGTTGTGGATTGCCCTCAACCCCTTGAAAATTTTAAATTTGTTGCGGACTAGAATATATGCAGTGATAGAGTTAAAATACTACGTTGCACGAATATCCAGCTCACACACATATAACACAAGATTTTTATGTGGAAAGCCTTGGAAAAAGGGAAAAACCACAAGGCCTGCCCCAGTTGAAAATGATTCCACTAGAACTTGAGTTGGTTACAATAGGTTGACTCGCCTCCAAGGGCGATCATATTACAAATAATAACTATATGACAGAAGTCCGGGTGTCAGGTGATGGTCTGGCAGAACTTCAAGCTTCAGGTGGTGGTATGGCAGAACTCTGGGCATTAGGTGGTGGTCCGGTGAAGGTGAGGGGCCTCAGGTGGTGGTCCAGGGAAAGTGAGGGCCTCAGGTGGTGGTCCGACGAAGGCGAGGGCCTCAGATGGTGGTTCGGCGAAGGCAAGGGCCTTAGGTGGTGGTTCGGCGAAGCAACGACGTCAGGCGGTAGAGTTAAAATACTACGTCTTAGCATTACACGAATATCCAGCTCACACATAGATAACACAATATTTTTATGTGGAAAGCCCTAACAAAAGGGGAAAACCATGGGGCCTGACACAGTTGAAAATGGTTCAACTAGAACTTGAGTTGATTACAATAGGCTGGCTCGCTCAAAGGGCGATCAGATTACAAATAATAAATGTACGACAGAAGTCCGGGTGCTAGGTGATGGTCCGACAGAACTTCGGGCTTCAGGTGGTGGTCTGGCAGAACTCCGTGTCTTAGGTGATGGTCTGGTGAAGACGAGGGCCTCAGGTGGTGGTCCAGCGAAGGTGAGGGCCTCAGGTGGTGGTCCGACGAAGGCGAGGGCCTCACGTAGTGGTCTAGTGAAGCCGAGGGCCTCAGGTGGTGGTTCGGCGAAAGTGAGGGCCTCAGGTGGTGGTCCGGTGAAGGAGAGGGCCTCGAGTGGTGGTCCGGCGAAGGCAAAGGCCTCAAGTGGTGGTCCAGCGAAGAAGAGGGCCTTGGGTGGTGGTCGAGGAGGAGCTTCTTCATTCTCTTCTCTTCTTATCTTCTTGCTTGTGTCCTCTTTTAAGAAAAATGATGGGTCTATTTATAAATTTATGGAGTGGCATGACCCGTAAATAGTGAGAGATCAAGGATAAATGGGGAGTGATTTGATGGACGGTCGATGTTGAATCCCTTGATCAAAGATTGTTTGATGGACATTTGAATGTCTAAGTGATGTCGGATTTTGGTGATCTTGGACTCGTTGGATTCCTCTCGTCAAGCCATTCGATTCGACTATAAGAATGTTATGTTTGGAAACCGTTTAGTAATCCAAATTGTGGTTCAAACCTTCCAACAACGCTTCTAATCCTTGATTTGGACCCGTTTGGGCTCGAATTGGGTTGAATTTAGTGTCGTTGGGTTCATATTCTCAAGACGCTCAATTCGACTATAAGTTTGCTGAAATTGGAGTTCAGATGGTCCCATTTTAATTTTTGAAGCTTTCAACTTGATTTTTCTTCGAGATTCGTGCCCGATCAAGATAATTTTTTGATGATATTACAATATTCAAAAAAATAAAATAAGAGTTCGCCTTTTAGCGATCCTAAAGCTAAAATTTAAGCTTGAAAAGTCATCTTCTATCATAGCACTATGCTTTTCTTTTGTAAAAAATAGTTTTAGAAATAATGATTAAAAGAATGGAGTTTTCTAATGGAAAAGCAAATATAAAAAGTTTCTCAAAACAGTAGAAAAATGAAGTTCCTAAAAAGCATTTCTATAGAAACGTCACACCCAAACAGCGACAAAAAAATAATTTTTATGTTTCTAGACAGAAAAGAAAAAAAACACTAAAGGCCTCAATAACTTAATCATATTTAATATATTTCAGCAGTTTAAAAAGCTACCATAAATCCTAGCTAATTCACCTATTTCACCCAGTCCAACATCTCCTCCCAAAAATCCTGAAATCGCTATCTGAGTTCCCCTTCTTTGTCAACGATGTCGACGAGCATTGGAGTCTCCTTTTTCCCTAAAATCACAAAATTCCTAGCTAAGCTTCCTTTGTCTGCCAACGCTATTGATGTGCCTTCGAATTCCCTTTTCATGGAGAGATTATTCTCTGTGGACATCAGACGGGAAAATTGTCTGGTTTATGCTTAGGTACCTAACGGTGTCGAGGCGCGGTAACATTTGGTACTAAGCTCGGTACCAGACATGACACATTTTATTGAGATCTGGACTCCGCACAGAATAATTTTTCCCTTCCATGACTCATTATTATCATCCTGTCTTGTTTTGTATCTCAAAATAAGTTGTTGAAAGCTAAGAGGGTTAGCATTTGCTAATCATAAGTGTTGCATGCTAGAAAATACGCGGCGATAGAGTTTGTAAATTCACGTCCGAGCGTTGTACGGAGATTCAGCACACAAATAGAAAAGAGAATGAACACCAGAGTTTTTACGTGGAAAACCCAAAAAGGGAAAAAATCACGGGGCCTCGCCCAGCTAAAAATTTCAACTAGTATTTTTGTAAATTACAAGAAACTGATTCGTCCCACAAATCGGGACGATCAGATTATAACTTAAAGCAAAATTACAAAGTTTTGCAGAATTCCGTCGTTTCCCGAAAATCCGGCAGAGTTCCGGCGTATTCAGGCGGCGGGAAGAGCTCCGACGGTGGTCGAGGAGGAGAGGATTCACCTTTTTCCCCTTTCTCTTCTTATTCTCTCTCTTCACTTGAGTTCCCTTTGTGAAGAATGATAACTCTATTTATAGTTTTTCTGGAGTGGCATGAGATCATGGGCGAATAGGGAGTGGTTTGAATGGACGGCCGATATTGAACCATTCGATCGTGCACCGTTCGTTGGACATTTTGAGGCCTTAATGATGTCGGAATTTGGCGATCTTGGGCTCGTTGGATTCATCTCGTCGAGTCGCTCGATTCGAGTATAAGGTCATTAAAATCGTAGACCGTTTGGTAACTAAAATTACGGTTTGAACCTTCCAACAGCGCTTCGGGTCCTTGATTCGGACTCATTTGGGCTCGGATTGGGTTGAACTTGGTGTCGTTGGGTTCGTATTTCCAAGACGCTCAGTTTGGCTGAAATCGGAGTTCGGGTGCTTCCGGATTTAATTTTTGAAGTTTTCGGGTTGGGTTTTGCATCGAGATTCATGCCCAATCAAGATAATTTCATTATAACGTATGAATAAGAATAATAAGTTGGCCAATTTTGCTTAAGTGCTGAATTTGCAAATCATATTTCATGAATATAGATTTGTAGTAGCTACGTACGCTATCAATATAGGAAAAAAATAGGGCTTTTTCCACAGTTATTTAATAAAACAATAAGGTTTCGTTTCGGGCGGCTTTCTTATCGCTTGCTAAAATAAAATTTTAGTACAAAAATTTTAATTGATGTATTAAAAAACTGCTTTTATAAGCAGTAAGAAAGCCGTCCCAAGTCATACCTAAGCATCATGTCAAAAAAAAGGACTGATGACATAACGGTGGTATTAATTAATAGCGAAGTTTGCAAATATTTTTCATTGGTGAATCCTATACTACCATCAAATGGCATGTATTAATCCCTTTCATAAAAGTGTTTGATTTGAGTTCAATTAGAGTAGGATTGCATCACTTTGAAGTTGTTAGTTCATCCCATCAAGATGATAATAAATTTTTTGAAATTAGAGTTCAAGCAGGGAGGACTCACAAAATTTTATTAGTGGAGGCATAATTTGATAAATTTTAAATTACTCTTAATAAATTTCGAATGATTTTTTGACTTTCTATTTATTAGTTCATATTGAAGTAATACTTTACAAATAAAAATATTAATATTTATTTTAAAATTTTAATATTTCATATATATCTCATCTCTAGACAACTTTAATATCAAATATATCACATATATATGAAATGGTTTTGAAAATCAGACCTGATCGGCTGATTCGACCGGTTCAACCGTGAGCTGGTCTTAGGACCGGTTCGGTCCTTCTAAAAAACCAGTCTAGCATCAAATCAGTTAGA
The DNA here is from genome assembly GCF_001605985.2 of Dendrobium catenatum. Taxonomy (NCBI): domain Eukaryota; kingdom Viridiplantae; phylum Streptophyta; class Magnoliopsida; order Asparagales; family Orchidaceae; genus Dendrobium; species Dendrobium catenatum. The sequence continues at coordinate 283,867 of NW_021318754.1, forward strand.
CCTGATCTGCTGGTTTGACTGTTGAACCGATCCGATTCTTAAAAACAAACAGGTAAAATATATTATATATTTAAATAATTTAATTTAATATATAAATATTTTATTAAATAATATTATTCTAAAAATTTGAACCGGCCGGTTTTAAAAAATTGGGACCGGTTCGCCGGTTTACCGGCGGTTCTTCTCAAAACTGTCTGGTTCAATGCAATGCCGGTTTTCAGACTGGACCGGACTAGCCCTCAAACTTCAAAAAAAAAAAAAAAGAGTTCGCCTTTTAGTGATCCTAAAGCTAAAAATTAAGCTCGAATATTTATATTTATATATACAATTAGTAATTATTTATATTTAAATATATAATATAATTATAATAGTTATTTATATTTAACTTTAAAATTCTGTAATATATTATATATGACTATATGTATAAATTTTATTTATTTTTTAGTCTAAAAATTCTTAAAATTATGACTCATTGTTATGCTAATTTTATTAAATTTTAATGATAATATTATTTATTATATCATCTAGTTCAATCCCAATTCAACCGGTCAAGCAGTAAATGTATCATTCTTTTTGTTCTTTATTTTCACCAACTTATCCAAAATGCAAATTATCATTATTTTATTTAAAAGATAAATGTTATTTTAATTTAATGCATTACGTAGCATCGCCGGAATGGTTGAACTCTTAAATAAGAGCAATATTTTAATCTTTTTTTACATAAATAAATAATATTAAAAAGAGAATAACTGTGATAGATTAAAAGAAGCTTCACCGTTGAGAAACGTTTGGCCAGCAGAAGCAGAACAAACTTTCCCGCGTCGAACAATAATAGAAGCCAATTACGGGACGAGATCGAAAAGAAGAAAAGCGACACACACACAAACAGAAGCTCCGTAAAATCGAAGAAAATGCTGGCGGAGACTGTAAAATACCTGCTGGGCTCCGCCGGGCCGAGCGGCTTCGGCTCCACCTCCACCGCCGTTGACGTCACCGCCGCCGCCAACCATCTCGGCGCCATCACCGCAATTATCACTGGTATTCCCACCCCATCTTCCTATTTCGCACCTTCCGATTGATTATGGATGGTGATTATTTCTGCTTTGTCAGGCGCCACGTCGGGGATCGGCTTCGAGACGGCTCGGGCCTTAGCAGCGCGCGGCGCGCGGCTAATTCTGCCGGCAAGAAACCCTGACGCCGCCGAGGAGGTCAAATCTCGCATCGCCGGCGGCGGCCAAATCATTATCCTTCCTCTCGACCTCGGCTCGCTCTCGTCCATCCGATCCTTCGTGAGCCAATTCCTCGCCCTTGGATTCCCTCTAAACATCCTAATGTAATATTGCTGTAATTAATCAATTAATTCGTCGCCGGCAATTGCTTGATTAATTTTATTTGCTGAGTAAAATCGAGCAGAAATAACGCGGGGAGATTTGCGTACGATCAAGCGGAGTCCGAGGACGGGATTGAGCTCACCTTCGCCATTAATTTTCTCGGTGAGTAGATAGAACAGGATATGCAAACAATTTTGTTCTTTGCCCCTCATTTTTGGGAAATTGATCAAACAATCTGAAAAATATTATTAGGGCCTTTTTTGCTGACGAAGCTTCTGCTGGAGAAAATGGTGGTATCGGCGAGAGAAACGGGAATTGAAGGCCGCATCGTGAACGTTAGCTCATTCTGCCATCGTTGGTTCTCCGGCGACCCTCTCGCTTACCTCCGCCTTCTCGCCGCCGGCGAAGTGTGAGCTAATTCATTGAATCAATCAACAACTTAATAATTGCAAAACTCTGTAATATTCTAGGCAATTTTTTAATCTAGTCATAAGAAATTTCTGATATTAATGAGATAATTATTAGTAATTTGTAAAAAAAAAAAAGGAAAATCCTATGGAAGCAAAATAGGATTAATAATTATAAAAATATTATATTTATATTAAAAAAATTAAAAATTTCAAAATTCATATTATGAGCTTTTTATTAGTAATTAAATTTAAAGTTCAGATATTTGATATTTCAATATTTTTAAATTTATAAAATATTTATTTGAAATGACAATTGGGATACGGGTGCAGACGTTACAATGCGGCCAGAGCGTACGGACTGTCCAAATTGGCTCTGGTGATGCACACCAAAGAGCTCGCAAGGAGGCTCGAGGTCTCTTTTTGTTTTTTTGTTTTTTTTTTTAATTAAAAATAATTCTTCACCGTAAATTATAAAAGATAAATTTATTTACTTTTTTTTTTAATCCTGGAGGAAGAAAATGGGTGTGAACGTAACAGTCAACAGCGTAGATCCTGGTATAACGCGTACGCGACTCAATCGTGACCGTGAAGGCTTTGTGTTAGGTGATGATACGCTCCCTCCTCTTTTTCCATTCATTTACGCAGCTTCTCAAAAAAAAAAACCACAAACCGTCTGATTCTTCGTGGAAGCAGATATGATGTTCTTCTTTGCGTCAAAATTCGTGAAAACCATCAATCAGGTAATCAATCAACTTCCCACCGTTGAGTTTAGGCTTCGTTTGATCTTGTTATGGCATGCATTTCAGGCGGCGGCGACGACGTGCTATGTGGCGGTGCATCCGGCGGTGGCTGGTGCGAGCGGGAAATACTATGCGGATTGCAACGAGTCAGCGGCGGCGAAGTCGGCGGCGAGTAGCGAGGTGGCGGCGCAGCTGTGGATCGAAGCGGAGGCGATGATAGCGGATGCGGATCTTGATGGTTCGGAGGCGGATCAGGCGGGGAAGCAGTGATGGGACAAGACCAGAGACAAGAAGGAAGCATAGGTCTTTCTGTGTAGGTGAGAGAGAGAGAAGATACATCTGTTGCTCCTTTTCAACGCGGTGGCAGAGCTTTGGGAGTAATAAGGCAGGCGCTAGCAGGCTTTTTGTTGGGAGATAATCCGGCAACGAAGGAAAGTAGGCAGGCCATGGAGTTAATACTGCCTATTCCTAAATGACTAGGCGTCTGCAACTTGTTGGCACATATATTATGAAGATATAATATCATATAAAGTGTTTTTTTTTTTAAATGAGTAAAGCATGGGAAGTTTATTTTGTTATTTATATTTGTTAAACACAATAATATTTTCATATTTTGTCTATGATATCTATAATTATTTCTACATAAAATTTCATTTATTTAAAATCATGATATATTTAGCCCTTAAAATTTTTCTTGATACAATCAAATTATAAAGAAATTTATAATTTATTGAGAGTGGGAGCTAATTTTATCTTCCTCTTTTTTGAATAAAAATGCTTTAACGTTATTTTTTGAGAATGGATAAAGATTTGAATTTTCACCAAAATGCTTCAAAATTAATATGAATGTTTTAATTAGATATCATTACTGTTGCATGGGAGTTGTGTAATATATAGTTTTCTTTTAAGATATAAATTCAGCATTATTGTATGAGGAATTAAGGAATATATAATTATGTTATATTAATTAATTGTAATTAATGATTTAATTTGGAACATTATCATGATTGTTAGATTTTAAGAAAGCTATATTTAATCAAAATAGATAGCAATTTTGCCTTTTGTTTGCAAGCTCCAAAAGATCATTTTCTATATGGCCTCAAGCAAGCTGTATGTGCATTACACAATGAGCTCAAAGGCTAGCTTTTCTACTTTTAAGTATCTAACATGATCAAATTTGTTTTAATCCATAGGAGTACTATCTTGCTGGGGCATATCAATCAAGTCCAAACCGATCTCCAGGTCCGCTCAGCACTCAGCTGGTTGCAAAATTTTTTGTACAGATACGGATGTCGTCCGGAGGTAAAGCAGAACATGACACTTCACCCGTTATTGTGTATTGCGGCTATGTACCAGGTGACATGGTGCATTCTAATCTGACTCCGGACGGTCCAGTGTCTGCAGAGAATAATTTTCCCTACCTGTTCACAGCAAAACTATTTGAAATAAATTTGAACAACAATCTTAATTGGTCAAGAGCTCTGCAACAGCCTTTTAGATCTCCTGTAACGCACTGCTTTGAAATAGGAATATCAATAACAAACTGCTTTGTAAGAAGGAATCTATACATGAAAGCAATAGTTACATCTGTAAATTACAAAATTCATTATTAAGAACAAACAAGCTTTCTGTATCTCTGCACATTTCATGTTAAATTTTTGTATGATTCTAAAATAAATTCAAATATTTGCAAACTATTTACTTCTCATGAAATACAGTAATTTGCAAAATAAAAAAGTATTGAATAAAGTGGTACTTGATGTCTATATCTTTTAAGTTTGACTTAAAAGATGTTACAATAGATGCCAAGGCTGGATGGGGACGAATCAATAAGCTTTGGTCAAAATCAAAGAAAAAAGTGCATTTATTTGTATGGGTACCCATTATTTATTTCATGGTTTAAAGGTCTGAGTATTGGCTTTGGTTTGATGAAAGTGTTGGGTTGCTTTATTGATACCCAAATTTGGATATTCAAAGTTTTTCTTTGCTAAATTGAAATTTTTCATAAGAAAAAGCATGTCCAATTAATCATTTTATGCAGTACTGATTGGGTTTTCGTGTAAAAAATATTTAAATCTATGATTCAAAGAAGTTCAGTTATGACAAAATTGAATTGATGGATTTAAAAAAAATTTGTTGGTTTAATTTGATTTTAAAATGGAGCAAAGTAGATAAAGAAGGCAAGAAAATGGGCTTTTTCACTAATTTAGATTTTGTTTGGGATGATTTTCTTTCTGTTTTAAGAAGCAGTAAAAAAGCCGTTTCGAACGAAATCTAAACCGACTAATAGAAAGCACATCAATTATCATAACAAAGGTTCAAAGCGCAGATCTGAAGGCTTCAGATAAATTCAAAGGTCTTTTTTGGTTTAGCATCAGTCTTCTTTAGGTATATAACAATTATCATATTCCATACTCAGCTTTGCAGCTGTATTTTGTTCATTTTCATATACCTTCTGAACAAAACCATTTATATAACAGGTTAGATATCGATCTGCTTGGGAGTAATTTTATGAGTGAGCACCGTCACACTTCGTCAAACAAATCTTAAGGAAACTTGAACATATTTTATGTAGATTGTCCAAATCAAACATGGAAGAAGATTAAGAATTAGTAGCTCATAGTTCTAATAAATAGTCACAGCTGTTTCTAATTATCATTTTTAAAGGGACTCTTTAATCCCAGCTTCAAGCAAAACACGTCGCATTTCATGTTAAACAGTTGGGCACCCATCAATGGCGTTTGAGGCAGATGAAGGTCATTTTCCTTGTAAGGCCCTCCTTCTTATCCCCACAGCAGCAACATCAGAAACAGCTTAAACAAGCTAACAAACTCTCTCAAGTTCCACTTGATCATACTCTCTCTCTCTCTCTCTCTCTCTCTCTCTCTCTCTCTCTCTCTCTCTCTCTCTCTCTCTCTCTCTCTCGATCTCTCTCTCTCTCGATCTCTCAATATATAACTCCCTATCAAAATCGATATCCAACCTCACTTCTTCTCTTCTCCGAGAGATGTGTTGGGATACTGCGTATGCTATGCTTTCCGAGGCCATACTAACATAGCGTCTTCTCTTCTCTTTTCCTTCTTCTCTTTTCAGTACCTGTCTTCTCCTCCACCGCTCTCGCATGCAGCCACCATTAGGGCTGCAAGCGAACAAAACGTTCGGCGAGCTACTCGTTGTTCGGTTCGATTAAAGCTAGTTTGAGATCGTTTAATTAACTAAACAAACAAACTTGAATAATATTTTAAATACTCGATTCTTAAATAAACAAACTTGAACACTAATGTGTTTGGCTCATTTATGTTCACGAACAACATCATTTGAAGTTCGTGAACAAGCACGACATTAAGCTCGATAAGAAGCTCAATAAAAGCTCGATTCATGTTCGATTTTGAACTCGTGAATAAGCTCGATAAAAATAATTAATATTTGACTATAGAATAAATAAATATAAATAAACATTATCTTTGTTGCATAGACAATTGTTTTTATTATAAATGTATTTGTTCATAGATATGTTCATGAACATGTTTGTTTGATAGTTAAAAAAATTTGTTAAATATGTTCGCGAACAAGCTCGATAAACATTAAAAACGAACGAACATGAACAGAACATGAACCAAACATGAACACTCCTTAATTTAAATGAACCAAACATGAACACAAACGCTAAAGCTCGAACAAACATGGACCAAACTTGAACAAGCTGATATTAAATAAACACAAACATGAACACTGACATACTCGGCTCGGCTCGGTTCGTTTGCAGCCCTAGCCACCATACCTGAAACTTCATTTCAACACTTTAATAAACCTGTAATTAATTTTTTACTATTTTAACTAATCATTTATATATGTCATTTGTATTCATAAATTCATTGTATACCTTGGCAACGAGCTACACCCATAAACTTTATTCAGGGGGGTCTAGATTAATTTTTTAAAATTTTACCTTAACTTTTTTCGTCTGGATTTGGGGCTGGCATAGGTAGTTTTATTTTTATTTTTTTTCAAATTATTATTTAAGAATGTTGAAAATTAAATATATGTTAATAAACAACTTACAATTTATAATGTATAGTTTTCATATTTTGAAAGAGTTGAATGATTACTTCATTATCAATACAATCTTTTTTTTTTCAATATAAGCGACTAACATATCATTCAGCCATTGATCTCTAACTCTATTTCGCATCCAAATTTTTATAATATTCATGGTAGAGAATGCTCTTTCGACGACTGTTGTTGGAACGAGTAATATTAATGCCAATCCAATAATCTAAAAATAAGATTATATATACGTAATATCTTTCATACTTTGAATCATTTTTCCAATAAGGCTTTATATATCTTTTAATGAAGATGATTGATCATCATATCACATATTTATAATATAAGTGTCAAACTCATATTCAAGAATTATCATATTAAAAATAATAAAATTAGTTGAATAAAACTATGTCATTAATTTTAATCAACTTGTCATTGTTGCATGCATAAAATTTATTATTATGATTCAAACAGATAATAGACAAAAGTACCTTAATATTTTCTCCTATAAAATGATTGTTTAACTCTTGAAGTTGCATATCAATAACTGTATAAAAGATTTCAAAGCCGACCACGAGCAAACCATTTATCATTAATATATGAAACATTTATTTTTTTGTTTCTTAAAAAATGAAGTTACTTTACTAATGAATTTTGCCCACTTACTATCTCTCATATATTGCAGTCTCATTTTATAAATACGAATAAAAGATATAGCATTTATAATATCTTATTCTCCCCTTTGTAAATTTTGTGATAGTTCAATAGTGATACAAATTACATTTTTCATGAGATATAGACAAAAAGAAAATTTAAAGGTTTGTAATGATTCAATATTGCATATGTCTCACATCTTTATTATGAGCTTAAATCATCTTCCAAAATAATTTCAAAAATATTAATTACTGTAGAGAACATTATGATCAACCTAATAAATGATTCATAATGCAAACCCCATCTTGTATCACTTGCATGCCTAAGCATTATTTCTTAGTTTAAGCCTTACCCAATTATTAGTTCTCCACTTTATAATTCATTTAATACATTCTCTCGTTGTAGCTCTTGAAGATGATTACAATGTCGCTTATAAGAAAAATCAATAATATTCATCACACTTGAAATTATTGTAAATAATAAAGCAATATGAATATGATTTTTTGCAATTACTATTAATGTTAACTAAAGTTGATGTAAGAAATAATGAATAAAATGTATTAATTTATTTTCATTCAGGAATAAAAACTTTAGACCATTAAAATCCCCTCTCATATTACTAGCATCGTCATAACCTTGATCCCATATTTTGGAAATGCTCAAATCATAAGTTGAAAGGAGTTGTTCAATTGCTATTTTGAGAGTACTTGCAGATGTATATTGCACATGAGCATTCTCTAAAAACATTTAATTATCTGACCTTTCTTATTAACAAAACATATAACAGTTGTTATTCGATTTTTTCCGATTTGTCATGTGATTCATTAACTAAAATAGCAAAAAACTTATCATCAATCTCCTTATATATGAACTTATTAGTTGCAATGACGAAAGCTCTTGTAATATCTTTCTGAATATTTTGTGCAATTAATTTTAGATTTTTAGGTGCATTCTTCAGCACCACATCTTACGTCTTTATTATGTTCAGTTAGGAACTACATCAATTCAAAAAAAAAAAAAAATATTGATTTTTTTTATTTAGAAGACTCATCATATTCCCAAAAAGCTAATTTTTATTTCAAAAGAAATCTTATGCTATCAACAGAAGTATTCATACGGGTGTGATATGCAATCGTGGTTTGATTAAATTAATTATGCAACACAAAATCAACATATTGACTCCATTTCATTAGGTTTTTACAAGTTTGTCTAACATTATTATGCACACTATTTTGACTTTCTATATGAAGCTCAAAATTGTTTGTTTTGTTTTCAATTAATTTTTTATTAAATGCCTCCCCCTCTTCGTTGCCTCTATCAGATGCTCTAAAAATATAATAATATAGACAATATGTTTATCTTTACATATGTTATACTCTAGTCAATCAGAGTACGTACTTCTCAAACTAAGTAGAATTAAATCATCTATCCTTTATCACAAATTTACTTTTTGAAAAATCATGACTACGAGTCTGAAATGGCCATATTTGTAAATATATTCTATAAACTTCATCTCAGATGTTAAGACTAAACTCACTTATAGGAACCTTTAACCCTGGATCTGATGGAAAATTTCCTACATTTAATTCAATATTTTTTTATAAATCTACCTCTGCTCGAATGCATTTTTTATTTTGCTCTATAACTTTATTGTTATTCTCATACGTAGTATTTGATGCATTTGAATTTAATGATCATTTGAATTTTTTTTTTCAAGGATGTTCAAACTTGTACTCAAATATGCTCTAAAAGTATATCTAATGTTAAGATATAAAATTAAGCAATTCAAACAAATGTGTATATTTAAAATAATTTGCACTACAGAAAAATCACTTCGTACCGGCGGCTTATTCCGACAGTTATCATAAGCTTTCCGACATTTTTGTAAAATTTCAGTGGCTTTGCGGCAGTTTAAAATCCGCCGATAAAAAGCGCATAGGAAATCATTTTCGGCGGTACTCACCGTCTGTTTTGTTCCAGCGGTCATGACGCCGGTGACCGCTAGTTATTTACCGATGACATACCAGCTGTTTAACCGCCGGTTATGTCGGATTTTTTCTGCGGCTGTACGGCCTGTATAGCATCGATAAGGAACTTGTAGTTTAACGACAGAGTTGGCGAGATCCTCGGCCTTGCTTTGATGCGGAGCAGGGTCAAGATCTTTGGCCGGAGGGGGCTTGTCGGCGGCCAGTGGAGCGTCTCAATTGCACGAGAGGACTGCAGAGACAGAGCGACTATCGAAAGGAAGAGAGAAGAAGTTGCGAGAAAATAAAATGGAAGGCTGGGGATGTATTATCTTAGGACTTTTTTCCGGCGGCGTTCCGGCGGTTAGTACTGCTGGAACAAAATCACTTAACATTGGCGGTTTAAACCGCCGGTAACGCGATGGTAATAACTAATGTCGACATAATAACAGGCGGTTATTTGACCGCCGCTGATTCTGACGGCGGTTGTTTAAAAAGCCACCGTTATTTTCCGGCTGCCAAACTGCAGGTTAAACCGCCGTTATTATCAGCGGTCATAGAACCGCCAGTCGTGACTGCCGGTAATTCATGAATTTCCTGTAGTGTTAGTATACCTTCAATAACAAACTTAAATCATATATGAATCCAATAAAATAAATTATAAAAATAACTTCACCATCATCGCATTCAACCACCAAATCTACTTATCAATATTTGACGTATTTGAAAGGTTAGAACATATTAAAACTTATACCTTAGGTTGACTGATAAGAGATAATCAACAACATTAAAAAAACATAATTCAATACAAGGATAAATAGTTCTATTTATCATCTTATCTCGAATGTTAGAATACATTAAAATAGTTTCGTTTGTCGAGGCATTGCAAGAGCCAAGAGGAGCTGTAAGATCAAAATTAAGAATGCAAATAATATGACCCTTATAACTTAGTAGACATAATTAATTAATGATAATAATAAAAAAATCTTAGTAAATTCTTCTGCCATGGGTTGTCTCTATTTGGGGGTGAGGGATGATAGAAGGGGAAAATAAAAGTCGTGCTCAAGATCGCGTGTCGCGAGAGAGGAGCGAAGAAGAAAATGAAGCAGCTTGTTTGGGTAGAGAGAAAGCAAGCCATTTTGGGAGTGATATCTGTTTGAGCCTACGCACGTGGAAGAGAAAGTCGTGCTAGTCACAAGAGAGGAGCAAAGGAAAAATGAAGCAGGCTCCACGGGCAAAGGGGAAAATGAAGCGGAAAAGGGGAAAATGAAGCGGCGACCAAAGGAACCTAATAAAAAATTAGGGCTGTTATATATACCTCG
>NW_021318754.1:294434-424511 GCF_001605985.2 Dendrobium catenatum
GAGGGGGGGGGGGGGGGGGGAGCACTTGACCCCCCTTTTTTCGCCCATGGCTACACTATAGCCAGGAGACATATTATTTGTTATTAATGCAAAATTATATTTATTAATTAAATATTATTAAAACTAAAATGGTTGTAGTGAAAGGATGGGTCTCTTGGCTAACTTTTGTTTTAGTTTTTTTTTTTAATTGTGACTTGTCCTTTACATGAGTTTTTTGTGATAAAGAAAAAACTTATGTTCTATTTTCTTCTATTCTTTTGAGCATTTTTATTCTTAGTTTTGTTTCTCCATTTCTCCAACATTGTTGTATCAAAGTTTGGGTTTGATTGAAGTGGGCTTCAAATTTCTGAATTGAAGCAAACATTTAGAAGATTTTGTGTATTCTTCTAAAAAATAAGGTGTGTGGTTCTCATTCAAGTATTTTGAGAAATTTCTCATGGCAACAAGAACTACTTCTCAACCATTGATTCCCATATTCAATGGTGAGAAGTATGAGTTTTGGAGTATCAAAATGAAGACCTTGTTTAAGTCACAAGATTTATAGGATCTTGTGGTGAATGGTGTGCAAATTGGAGAAGATGAAGGGAGAAATAATGATAACAAAAAGAATGATTCAAATGCTTTAATTTTCATTCAACAGGCTATGGATGATAATGTATTTTCAAGAATTTCTATGGTAGAGACATAAAAAAAACCTTGGGATATTTTGGAGAAAGAATTTCAAGGTTCAATAATAGTAAAGATAATAAAGTTGTAATTGTGGACCTCCGAAAGGACACCGTCTGCTGTAAAGTGCAGAGGGGTATATGACCGCACCATCTCGAGGGATAGAGACGATTGCAGGCCTCCGTACTCCTCACAAATGGGCAAATGGAAGGGCAGATTAGATCGCACATACTACTAACCATTGAGGATAGCGGCTCTCGCAAGCACACCTCGATGGGGAGTAATATATATGACCTGATCGAAACAACGGGTTTCCCTCACCTGATACATCAGCTCGAGTGGGGTTTATTTGATGGTGGTGGAGTTCTGTTTCCCACGGGCACAAGCCCCCGTGGTTAGTTATATCTTAGGCCTAGGACCCGAGAAAACTCTCGATTAAGGATCCGACATTATTCTTCCCAGACAAGGGGGATTGATAGACCTGTCAATTTCGGGTTACGGGTCGGGTTCGGGTCAACCCGAAATTGACTCGGTACTATTCGGGTTCGGGTCGACCCGACCCGTTTTTTCAAACGGGTCGATTTTCTGGACCCGAACCCGACCCGCTTCGGGTTCGGGTCGGGTTTTCGGGTCGGGTCCAATATTGACAGGTCTAGGGATTGATATGAAAAGGGGAGACTAAGAAAATCCTACTCAAAAGGAAAAAAAGAGCTCAAATGACTTAGTCAACATGCACGTTTCATCTCAGCATTCGGAGGGACTAAGGAAGTTGAGTAGAGAAAGAAACTCATACACTCAAAACATATAGAGGGAAAAGATGGAAGTTTTATGTCGACCATGGATCTATCTTAGCTCGTAGAATTTTTCTAAGTTTGCTAGACTTGTTCTTAATTATTATCGTTAGGGTGTCACTACATTGAGTGGGTTTTAAATCAAGTTTTGGACTAACCCTTGGATAATATGAAAGAAAATACATAAAAATAATAAACATGCCTTGTTCTTAGATCTAGTAGAACCTAAACAAAGTGCTCGTGCGTCCTACATATGTAAGAGATGGCAAATAAATAACTAAGTGTGCTTAGCAATTAAATTAGTTAATGATTATAACTCAACCATCCACTAATCACTCCCTTATGAATGTCATTCATGTGTACAATCAATGTTTAAGATTTTATGAATGGATCTCCTAAAAGGAAGTAATTTAATTATATAGGTAGTTTTAAAATAATTTAAAATACATATATATTAAGTATCTAAATACCTATAAAAATAATATAATTAAAATAAATAATTTCCATTTCATAAGTGTTTGGGAGATCTACTGGCCACCCAAGAAGGTTTCAAAATAATTTAAAATAATTTTTAAATTGAGAAAAATTAGCATATTAATTAATCAAATAATATTTAAATAATCAACTAATTAAATAGTATAGAAACTTTGATAGAAAAATAAGTTTTGATATCTAAAAATATTTTTAAATTAAAAATCATAATTTTCTAAAGAGAAAAAGGGGTCACACACCAAAATCTGATTTTAAATGAAATAGATATAAAATTTTAAAGTTTAAAGTATTTAATAATTATTTTTTAAATAATTTAAACTAATTAGTACTTAAAAATAATAATAAATTTACAAAAAATAAATTTCTGATTTTTCTTTTAAAATGAAATGAAATATTATTTTTAAAATAATAATTATTAATATTAATAACTAGTGATTAAATATTAATTATATAATAATAAACTAATACTCAAAATAATTAAATATTGTTTTAAATATTTAAATATGTCATATATTTCACTTAAATTATAGATGATAATTTTAAAATAGGAATTTTAATTTTATAAAATATTATAATAATTATAATATTTTAAATAAATTATATTTTTAAATTGAAGGAATTATTTTTTTGAAAAATATTGGTATATTATTTGTAATTTTTTGATTTAAATTAATTTTTAGTAATTATTTAAAGCAATCAGATTTAAAATATAATTAAAAACCAATTTAAAATTAATTTTAATTAATAAAAATGATGACGACAGTGGTTAGCAATCTATGCGACGTGACTTTGAAACTATGAATATGAATGAAGGTGAAGGTGTTCAAACTTATCTCTCTTGGGTATTAACAATTATGAACAAAATGCGATCATTTAGAGAGCAAATATCTTATGAGAAGGCAATCTCCAAAATTTTACAGAGTCTTCCAACAAATTTTGAACATGTGGTGGTTGCTATTGAAGAATCCAAAGATCTTGCTGTATATTCTTTTGATGAAATGATGAGTTCATTAATGTCGTCTCATGAGGAGAGAATAAATAGAAGAGAATTGAAGACAATTGAAAAGACATTTCAAGTGAAGGAAACTTCGACTAGTGGAAACAAACAAGGAGATCGTGGTAGAGGAGTAGGACGTGCTTTTAGAGGAAGAGGTGGTTGTGGTGCTTTTCATGGAAGAGGATTTTATGGATATAAAATATCAAGTGGAGGTTAAAAGCAATGCTATTATTGTAAGAAATTTGGTCATATTGAGACAAATGGTTGGAACAAACAAATGAATCAAGAAGGCAAAGATAAAGTGCAGTGTGATTTTTATAAGAAGTTTGGACATTCAGAAGATAGATGTTGGTCCAAACAAAAACAAACCAATGTTGTAGAGAAGACAACATATCATAATAATTTGTTTATGACACATTTCTAAGGTGATTGTGATAAATCATAAAATTGGTTTCTTGATAGTGGATGTTCTAATCACATGACTAGAATGAAGTCTTTTTTCAAAAAAATAGATATGTCAAAGAAATCAGAAGTCAGATTTAGTGATAATAATATTGTTCAAGTTGAAGGCAAGGGGAGCATTGCCGTTGGGACAAATGATGACAAGGTAAAGCTATTACATTATGTTTTGTATATTTCAAAACTAGCACATAATTTGTTAAGCATTGTGCAATTAATTGATATTGGATATAACGTTGAATTTGATGAAAAGGCTTGTAAAATTAAAGAAAAAAAAACAACAAATTGCAAGAATTCAGATGACTCCAAATAAAAATTTTTCACTCAATATTTCAACAGTTTAATAAAAATTATTGATAGCAAAGAAGATATCTGATGCAAAATTATGACATTTTAGATATGATCATTTATATATGGGTGGTTTGAAATTATTGTATAAAAAGAAGATGGTTTATGGTTTGCCTAAAGTGGACTATGGTGGAATTTGTGAAGTTTGTATTATGGGAAAGCAAGCTAGAAAGTCTTTTTCATATGAAAAATCATGGAGAGCAAGAAGATGTTTGGAGTTAATTCATGCAGATTTGTGTGGCCCAATGAATACACCACCTCATGGAGGGTATAAATATTTTTTTTTTATTTGTTGATAACTATAGCATAATGAATTGGTTGTATTTTTTTAAGCATAAATCAGAAGCCTTTGAAAAATTTATGTATTTTAAAGCATTAGTGGAGAATCAAAGTGGCAATAACATTAAAATTCCATCCAAAAATAGAGGTGGAGAATTTACATCAAATGAATTTGGTAAATTTTGTGATAAGTATGGAATCTTCAGGTAATTAATTGCTCCTAATACTCCATAACAAAAATGGGGTTGTGGAAAGAAAGAATAAAACTGTTGTAGAAATGATAAGAAGTATGTTGAAGATGAAGAATTTATCAAATATATTTTAAGCTGAAGCTGATGCAACTACTATTTATATTTTGAATATTTCTCCAACAAAAGCTTTTCAAAATATTACACCTTATGAAGCATGGAATGGTAGAAAGCCTATTGTCAGTCATTTGAAAATATTTGGAAGTATTGCCTGTGCAGTGGAGGATGGTCACAATAGAAGCAACTTGAATAGCAAATCTAGAAAGTTGATATTCATTGGCTACAACATTCAATCAAAGGCATACAGATTGTTTGATCCACAATATGAGAAGATCATTATAAGTAGAGATGTTATTTTTGATGAAGATGGTATGTGGGATTAGAGTGAATTTGTAATTCATGATAAAGGAAAAGCAACAGTTGAATTTGAGGAGAATAATCAAATTGATATAACTAACAATCAAGAAGTTAGCGATGGTTTGTCATCTAATTCACCTCTTTCAAGTTCAAGATCAGTAGATTCAAGCACATCTGAAGAGAGGCATTATAAAAAGATGAGATATTTGCATGAGTTGTATGATTGTACGTTTGCCCTTATGGTTATAGAACCATTATGCTCTGAAAATGCTTGTGGATAAGAAGAATGGGAAAATGTTATGAAAGAGGAGATTCAAAGTATTGAGAAGAATAATACTTGAAAGCTTGTAGATATGACACAAGGAAAAGATCCAATTGATGTGAAGTGGATTTATAAAGTGAAGTACAATTCAGATGGAAGCATAAAAAAAGACAAATCAAGGCTTGTTGTCAAAGGTTATGCATAAAAATATGATATTGATTTCTATGAAACCTTTTCTCCTATTGCTAGATTTGAAACAATTAGACTATTGTTTGCATTAGCTGCACAAATGAAATAGAATGTTTTTCAATTTGATGTTAAAGCTGCATTTTTGAATGGTGATTTGGAAGAAGATATCTATATTGATCAACCACAAGGTTTCATTATTAAAGGCAAAGAGGAGAAAGTTTACAAACTAAAGAAGACCTTTTATGGGCTTAAACATGCACCAAGGGCATGGTATTGGAGGCTTGATTCATACTTCCAAAAGAAGGGATTTCATAGAAGTGAAAGTGAGCCTATTTTGTATGTGTTGGTTAAAAATGATGATTTACTTATTGTTTGTATTTATATTGATGATATTATATATTCTGGATCTTCTAATGTGCTGATTAAAAAGTTCAAGGCTGATAAGATGAAAAAATTTGATATGATTGATTTGGAGTTGCTGCTTTATTTTCTTGCCTTACAAATTATTCAAGAACATGATTGAATTTTTATCTAAAGAAAGATATGCATTGGAGTTACTAAGTATAATATGCTGACTTGCAAGACTTTTTTAACACCCATGAATACAAATGAAAAGTTAGTTCAGTATGATGGTACAACTAAAGCCAATGAGAAAATATTTAGAGGAATTGTGGGTGGTCTTATATATTTGACACATACCAGATCTGATATTATGTACTCTGTCAATCTTATTTCAAGGTTCATGCATAATCCTTCTGTACATCATGTTGGAGTAGCTAAACACATTCTTCGCTACATTTAGGAGACAACCAATTATGGGATTTGGTACAAATCAGTTTATAACTTTAATTTAGTTGATTTAACTAATAGTGATTGGGCAGGTTCCATATAAAATAAAAAGAGCACAAGTTGATTCATATTCAATCTAGGGTCTGGAGCAATATCCTGAAGCACAAAGAAGCAAGTAAGTACTGCATTGTCATCTTTAGAAGTTGAATATATTGCAGCTTCATCGGTAGCATGTCAAGCAATTTGGATGAGAAGAATATTAGAAGACTTTTGTCAACTGATAATAAATCCACAATCTCTATGATGAAGAATCCGGTGTTTCATGGTAGATCAAAGCACATAGAGCTCCGACATCATTTTGTAAGAGAAGTTGTGGCAAAAGGAACTATTGCAATCAAGTATTGTTCTACTGAAGATCAAGTTGCTGATGGATTCACAAAAGCTCTCAATTTTAAAAACAAATTGGGAGATTTCGATCAAATCTTGGTGTAATAATTTTGCATTAAGGGATTATGTTTGTTATTAATGCAAAATTATATTTATTAATTAAGTATTATTAAAACTAAAACTATTGTAGTGAAAGGATGTGTCTCTTGGCTAACTTTTGTTTCAATTTTTTTTTAAATGGTGACTTGTCCTGTACGTGAGTTTTTGTGTGATAAGGAAAAAGCTTATGTTCTATTTTCTTGTATTCTTTTTGAACATTTTTCTTCTTAGTTTTGTTTCTCCATTTTCCCCAACACATATATATTGCTAGGTAATGTGAAGAGGATAATGGGGACGTCTGTTAATATTTTCCAGACTGATAAGATTTTCTGGCCATTGGTGCTCGGGATTGATGCGGCCACTATCAAAATGGATTTCTTGTCTCACTATGAATTTTATTTACATTCATTATTTGAGATCTATGTACATCAAATGTTTCTACTAGCTACTGTTGAGCTGATTGCGTGCAGGCTGTGTGGGACGGCGAATTATTACGTCCGGTTATCGGACGTCTGGACATCCAATTCATATGCGCTACATCATCCAAATACATTGGGACCCGGTGTATTTTGGTGATGTGACGCTTCTGGATTGGTGTTCAGACGAATCCGGACACCAGACATAATAATTTGCCGTGTGGGATAAACTTGTTGGATCCTGAGAAGGTGAAGGGGAGGATTGCGGTGAGTACGATCGCCAGCTATCATTACCGAGTATATTGATAGCCTCAACAATGAAGGATTGAGAAGTCACGTACCTTCACTACAAAAGGCGTGATCCCCTCCTCAGCCCGAGGAGTAATTATTTTGTGCGGCATTCAGACGGAAATAACCGTTCAGATTGTGAGCATACAAATTGTGTGTATACACTTGTATATATGGATGATTCTTCCCATTCGGATGCTGCGCAAAATAATTTCTATCGCCCGAGACCCGCACTCCGAATCCTCTCTACACTGAAATCCTCAAGTTAATAATAATATTCAAAATAATCTTATTCAATCTCAAGTTATATTCCTAAATGTCGACCCAAGACAAGAATGTGATCGATGTTGAATTTAGGGGAGTTAGCTGAATGACACTTTTCCCTAATTACGATTTTATTTAGAGCAGCTTAAGGCTTCCTTAGGGCAATTTTCTTATTGTTTTTAAGGAATTTTTTTTTTTTAATTCATGAAAGCATAAAAAAAGTAGTGGCAAAATATTATCCCAAAGTTTTTATTTTCCTTTTAAAAGCTCTTCTCAACTATAAGTTCAAAAATAAATTTTTAAAGATGAAAATTTCAATGAGTACCCACCGTTGCTTAGCTCGTGTGGGAGAGGAACCGGCTGGGCAAAGCTTAGGTCCCGGGTTCGATCCCCATGAGCGGCAGCGAAAGCTTTAAGTGTTGGCCCGGGCTAGTGGTGTGGGTAGCTTGTTAGGTTGACCGGGGTTTACAATCCGCAAAATGGATTTGTTCAAAAAAAAAAAAAAATCAATGAGTGAGGAAGCTTTCTTTCAAACATATATTATTTTTTATTAACTATATTTATTGTGCCAAAAATAATAAAAAATTGTTCCAAATAAAGTCTAAATATAAGATAAACAATTTATAGTTACTTAATATAAAAAATTAACCAATAAATTTTCTTATCACAATTTTTGTATATATACTTTTTTTTTTTTACTTGTATGCGTATTGTGTATGTTAAAAATTAATGAAAATATATTAAAAACACAAACTTAACTTAAACATAAAAAAATGTTTATGAGAAAAAACGATTCATCCACTGAATCAAAAAATCAATTTTAGTTTTAAAAAACCAAAAGTTTAAAAACTAAATGGATTTCAACCATTGGTTTTAAACCCAACGGTCCAAATTCATATTAAACTTAAAATATATGGATAGAGCTATTTTGATCTATTTCAAATCTTCCCTCGTGTGAACGTTCCATTCCCACCCTGCTCCCCTCCACACTCCTGAAATCGAACTCGATGGCTCATTGTCTCCGATGAAGACTTATCATCGGCATAGGCTTCTCACCACTACTTCTCCCTGTCTCCAGCGCCGCACCCATCTTTTCTCATTCACAATGTCAGTCTCCTCTCCGTGGCTTAAAGTTTTGTGAAATCCTAGATTTCAAAATTCAGGTTGACAATTCATAACAAGTTTTTTAGTTGAACTTAGATTTCAATTTGTTGAACTTAGAGATGTGCGTGGTGCTCGAGGAACAATGAGGTTGGTGCCAAGCTCAAGATTTCTTTGCCTGGATGAAATTGCAGGTAAGTGGGTCTGATGATTCATCCTCCACTTTTTTTTTTTTTAATCATCCTTACAAATTTTGTTTTCTTACTTGGGATTAAGTTTTCTGTTTCCTTTTGAAAGACCGAGAAATTATTCAAATCTATTTTAGAGTTGACTCTTTTTTAACATCAATTTTGTTAATTAGTTAGTCTTGCTTAAAATCTTGCCAAGTATCTATATCTTATGTGTTGCCAAGTCACCCGGTCTGTGCTGGGCGCATTCTGGTTGGCCTTCGAGCTCCAAATAATTTTCCCGCTGCCGGAGTTGGTGGCTCCAGGCATGAACATCGTAGCGGGCCAGCCCTACTGCATTCCCTTCACCGACTACAAATTATTCTGTGCGAACGCTCTAAGCCGTTCAGATACAAACCAGTATACGCAGTATTAAGCAACCGTGTTCTAGTGGCTCATTCTGGTTGTCTCCTATGGTGAACTGCATTCAGCGTCCGACGGCAATAGAATAATTTATCTCACCGACGACCCTCAAGACTACATTGGCCCTTCCCAATAATGTCAGGCAGCTCCGTGGCCACTCTTCACATCGTCGGGGCCGCCGCCTATGTCAAATCCTTCCAACCTTCCTGGTCCCCTTGACCCCTGCCTCCCTCCGCTCCGCTTTCATGACCACCGCCAGCCACATTCCCCCCTCCCTCCTCACCAAATCTACCAAATTAAAACTCGAATACGCCTACGGCTCCGGCCAAATCGACTCTCTGCCCTCCTTCAAACCCGGGCTCGTATACGACCTCACCGAATCCTCTTATCTCCTTTTCTTCTGCTCCAAACACCTCAACATCACCGTCGTCGCCATTCTCATCGCCTATCGCTACATCGACTACGCTCCTTACTCCAAAGGTGAAGTATATGACGAGCTCAACTACCCGAGTTTTCACTGCGTGATTCCAATACAAATTCTTAGTTTGCGCATTATCTTTTGAATTCTTAGAGGATAATATTTAGGAATTATTCTAAAAACTCTCTTCAGATTCGATTCATTCGATGTGCCAATCAAAGTTTTCTTTTTGATGCTTAAACAAATGGGAGATTGAGAAAACAGAAAAGGAAATTTTATTAGAAGAGTTTTCTCTCTTACAGGATGGTAGAGTAATGGGGGTTTATGTAGAATACAAAAAAAAACAAGAAGTGTGTTGCATGACCATTCAATTTAGAAGCAAAGTACATATATGAAAAATGGATGAGCTGTAGCCTATTGTGAGGCTCATATGTTGTGCAATACTCTCCCTCAAGATGTGCTGTTCATATTCTTGATGGACATCTTGGATATTAGTATTGAGAGAGGTTCGAGATGTAAGGGTTTAGCGAATATGTCAGCCAGTTGATGTAGAGATCGGATGGGCTTGAGTTTGATAGATCTGTCGACGACTTTCTCTCGAATAAAGTGGCAATCAATTTCAATGTGTTTGGTACATTCATGAAAAATTAGGTTAGTTGTTATATGAACTTCAACTTGATTGTCACAAAATACATGAGTTGGAGTTTGTAAAAGTACCTGAAAGTTCTTTAAGAGTTGAATGGTCCAAGTTAGTTCGCTGACAGTTGCGGCTAGTGCATGATATTCTGCTTTGGCTGAAGAACGTGAAAATGTATTTTTTTTTTTATTTCAAAGATACTAATGATTCTCCTAAAAAGATGCAAAATTCGCTAATAAATTTTCTGGTGCCTGTTCATGCTCCCTAGTTGGCGTCAGAGAAGGCTTTTAGCTAATATGTGAGGGTTTTGAGAAAATGAATTCCTTGTCCTATTGTGGATTTGAGATATCGAAGGAGAAAGTAGGCAACTGCGAGATGTGGTGTGCGTGGTGATGCTGAAAATTTGTTGAGTTTCTGAATGACGAATGTAATGTCTGGTCTTGATAATGTAAGATATAATAGTCGTCTAATGAGACGTCGATATTGTGCAACATTGGATAAGTGTTCCTCATATGTTGTGTTGAGACGACCTTGAGAGTCCATAGGGATGTTGCTGGGTTTGCAACCAAGCATACATACATCTTCTAAAAGTTGTAGAGTGTAATGTCTTTGGTAAAGAATGATACCCGCGCTTGATATTGCAATCTCAAGTCCAAGGAAATATTTGAGGGCCCCAAGGTCTTTAAGGTTGAATTATGAGTTGATAAAGTTCTTAGTGAGATTTATGGCTTCCATGAAAGGTCCTGCAATAATGATATCATCAAGATATACTAAAATAATTATGAGGTTAGAATATGTTCTTTTGATAAATTAAGAATAATCTGATTATGATTGTTTAAAACCAAACTTAATGAGAGATTGAGATAGTTTTGCATACCACTATCGCGAGGTCTATTTGAGTCCGTATATAGATTTGTGTAATTGATAGGCTAGTTTTTTATTCTGTTGGTGACCCTACCCTTCCCCTTAGTTATATAATTAGGAGGCAATTATCCATATAGACATCTTCATTTAATTTTCTATGAAGGAATGCATTATTGTGATACATTCGGGAGCACAAATCAGCAATCAAGTGCAGAAATTATATCGAAAAATAGCACATTACAGCAGATGTAGGGGAAATAATTATTGATTTTTTATAACTCAACAAGAAACAAAAGATACAATCGATCTATGCTTAGAGATGTAGATCATCTCTCTTAATTAACCTAGACGTCGCTAGGAAGCCCTCACAGAAAACTACAGCAAAAAAATAACTCCAAAACATAACCCTAATACAAAATAACACCCCTATTTAATCCCCCTTCTTTCCCTCCAAAACAACCCTAAAAGAACTCCATTTCCTTAATTAAATTTCCTCCTTACTTTGAATTCAAAGTCCCCCCATTAGTTTCTTCCTTAATCCTCCTCCTCACATAAGGAATGATTGGCTTCGTGGGCCCCACAAGGGGGTCCAATCCCCTAGCTGTCCCATTCCTGTAGCTGGCTTGCCCCTTGGCTGTTGGGCCGGCTATAGGACTAGTCCAACAGGACTGGTCGGAATATTACTCCTATCCCAAAAATGCACCTTGTCCTCAAGGTGGAAGGTTGGGAACTGTCTTCTAATTGTCTCATAAGACCCCCAAATGACATCATGCTCTGACAGATTCTTCCACTTGATCAGAACCTCCTGTGTCTCTATCTGCCCCCTGCGGACACCTGCTACTTCCATGGATTCCAATATAACTTCCATATCTTCTGTCAAGGTTGGGGGTAGCGATGATGGTGTGTGTTCTCCTATCGCCTTATTCAGCTGTGATACATGAAAGACTGGGTGCAAGGTTGAGGATGGGGGTATCTTTAATCGATAGGCAAGAGCTCTGATGCGTTCCATGACCTCATAAGGCCCAAAATACTGTGGTGATTATTTTTCATTCCTTCTCTTAGCTAATGTTTACTACTTGTAGGGCCTCAATTTTAAGTAAACTACATCCCTTGGTTCATAATTTACCTCCCTTCTGTGCTCATCCGCCTTCCTCTTCATGATATGTTTGGTTCTTAGTAAATGCCCTTTGAGCTCAATTAGTACCCTATCTCTCTCCTCCAAGTACTGCTCTACACTACACACTGGTGTAATGCTGCCCCCATAATGAATCAGTGGGGTGGGTCTCTCCCATATAGAATCCAGAAAGGAGTAGTCTTTGCTGCTGAGTGGTATGAGGTATTGTACCAATATTTCGCCCATGCAATCCACCTAGCTCAACTCTTCAGGGTGTCTGATGCAAAGCATCTTAAGTAGGTCTCTACACACCGATTAATCACTTATGTCTGACCATCTATCTGAGGGTGGTAGGCTATGCTCTGCTTCAACATCGTTCCCTGTAAACCAAATAGCTCCTTCAAAAAATGGCTAAGGAACAACTTGTCTATGTCTGACACAATGGCTTTTGGAAACCCGTGCAAACGTACCACTTCTTGAAAGAAAACTATAGCCACTGTGAATGCGGTGTAATGGTGCTTTAGAGGAATGAAATGTGTGTATTTGCCCAGACGGTCCACTACTACAAAGACCACCGAAAGCCCTTCCGACCGTGGTAACCCTTCAATGAAATCCATCGTTACTTCCTCTCACACCCTCTCCAGAAGTGCTAAGGGTTGTACTAACCCTGCTGGCATCATGAATAAGTACTTATGCCTTTGACATACATCGCATTTGGCTACCCAACTCTCATCATCGCGACGTATTCTTATCCAATATAGCTCTGCTGATAGTTGATGGGAGCGGTGGACTAACTTGTAGAATTGAGAAATGAATTAGGGCTCTATCAATCACTAACAATGCTTAAGTTTTCTTTGATATATAAAAATTATAAAATCTCCATTTAATATACATAAGTATAGGTGCTGAATCAAGCAATATAGTGATAGAGTAGAGTATCGATCCCACGAGGAAGATATGCTCACTTGCAAAAACTATAACAATTACCCTACTCAATAAAAATAAAGGTTGTGGAGATTCAATCACTTCAATAAAATTAGATAAAGATAATGAATATATTATATGGATATAATATTTTGGATTGATGAATGTAAATAATATATATTTTCTAATGAATCTCTTTCAATAATGATGCTATTTAGAACATATGCATTCTTAGATCTCTGTTGAGCTTGTAAGAACAAATGTTGTCTATCGACATCCTACGATTATATCATTTCCTTAAGAATTTAGTACATTTCATATTCTATGGCTAGGTATGACACATAGTAATTCAATATTTTTAGTTATGCTTGCTTCCCTCCGTTGTCTCCCCACTTTATACCTAATTTTAATTACAAATATGACCACTATGTGTATTAAATGAAGATCTGGTAATATTGAAAAACATCTTTTTAATCATTTAAAAAATAGGAGAATTCATTAGTATTACATATGATACTTACATTATCAATTCAAAACAAGATAATTTAGCTAGATATGGAGTATAATTGAAACAAACTCATTTTCATTAATAACATGATAGAAAGAAAATACAAGAGATAGATATCACAGGAAGGGTTTAACGAATCTCCTCTACACTCCTCTTTACTTACATATTTGCTTTCACAAAAACAAGTCAAACAATCTAATAATGGTATGAAATACTTCTCTAAATTCCCTTAATTGTCACCCTAAGATAGTTTCAGAGAAGCACTTTGAATTGGACTGAAATTATCTAAATGACTGAACTCCTTTACAAACATAACACAATGACTATTTATAGGAAAACACAAAATAAGCGCTCGACGTTGTGGCGCAAAAAAGATTGGCACCATTGCATCTAATAAATGAACTAATGCTGCTGTGTTGTTTTTTAAGTGTTGTCGCCACGGCGCTTGCTGATGTGGATCAGTTGCTTGGTGAATAGTCGCGTCGCTTCGTTGACAGATTGTGTATATGAGAAGTTACAACTGCTACGCTGAGGCGCTGCTGACTTTCGTACACTGCGGCACCAAGAGGGAAATTTAAGCATTGATGCATTATGGATTGTGACACAGTGGCGTTGTACAACAGAGAACTTGGGGTATGAAGTTGATATTTGATGGTTGTTGTGCTATTCGACAAAGAAGTCGGCGCTACAATGCTAATATTCTGGCGCTTCGACGGTGTCTTTGATGGCGCTGTGACGTCATTTGTTTTGACGACGCGA
The DNA here is from genome assembly GCF_001605985.2 of Dendrobium catenatum. Taxonomy (NCBI): domain Eukaryota; kingdom Viridiplantae; phylum Streptophyta; class Magnoliopsida; order Asparagales; family Orchidaceae; genus Dendrobium; species Dendrobium catenatum. Next base: position 308,681 of record NW_021318754.1, read on the forward strand.
CACTATATGAAACTTAGAATTTTATACATTTTTTGTATTTTTTTTTTGCATAATACAACAACAACAACAACAACAGCAACATCAAGCCTTTTTCCCACCACGTGGGGTCTGTTGCATGAATCCTTTCTCTCCATTGTGTCATATTAAAAGTCAAATTCTTGTTTAAATCTAATAAAGAAAGATCTACTAAAATAATAAATTTTCATTGAAAATATAACACATAAGATAACTCATTATTTACATTTATTAATAGTCGATTGCATGTCTTTTGAACTCCAGAGTGCCCTCCTATCGTACTGCCATTAAACTCTTGTAGTAGTTTGAAAATATACCCCGAGATCTGAGGTAACACAAACTTCCCATGGTATAGTAAATGTCCTTCTTTCAAAACATAGCCTGGGTGACTGCATGGATCCTTCAACAGCTCTTCTTTGATCTTCCTCAACTCTTCATCCTGCTTATTCTCATATTATCCAACCAATAATGGTACTGACAAGGCCACCAACTGAGGTCCCTCGACTTTCCTAGACAAGGCATCTGCTGCCTTATTTTCTAGCCCTGGCTGATATCTAATCTCAAAATCATATCCAAGTAATTTGGATAGTCATCTTTGATGCTCCTTCGTGACCATCCGCTATCATAACACATTACTCTTACCTACGATGTTTTATTTCAGAGTTGTTCAACATGATTCTAGAGACTTACCTACGATGTTTTATTTTAGAGACACCTTGGCTGTGGGCCAAGTGGATGGCATGAACGGAGTACTGGTACAACACTTCATATCATTTGGCTTCATGAATGAATCCTTTCAAAGTGTTGTACAGAGAAAACCACCTCACTTGGTGCAGTTGGGCAGAGTAGCACACTAGTCTCGTTGGTGGAGCAGTACTTAGAGGAGAGGGATAGGGTGTTGGCTGAATTAAAAAGGCATTTGTTGAGGGCTCAACATATCATGAAGAAGAAGGCAGATGGGCGTAGAAAGGATGTGCAGTTTGAGATAGGTGATAGGATATACTTAAAGTTTCGTCCTTACAGACAAAAGAATGAGAAGCTGACCCTGAAGTACTTTGGTCCATATGCAATACTATAGAGGGTTGGAGCAGTGGCTTATCGATTGAAGTCACCCTCGATCGCTATTAAACATACGGTGTTCCATGTGTCATAGTTGATGAGAGTTATTGCTAATCATGCTTCCAGTTAGAGTTACCAATAAGACAGAAGATTTAGAGGTGATATTGGAACCATTGGAGTTGGAAGGGTACGACAGAGAAAAGGAGGTATCAAGGAAGTGTTGATAAAATGGAAGAACATAACCGACTATGACGTCACATGGGATCCGTATGAGATGACGGCGTAGTAATTTCCATTTTTTTACCTTGAGGATAAAGTGGGTCTTTGGGAGGGGGGTATTGTTACGCCCGAGGAGGGTGGGAGCTAGCCGACCAACCCAGACCGGTCAAACCTAACAGGAAAGTAATATTCACTATATAAGGATAGGAAAGAATTATGAAGATTTTTATGATGCTAATTGATTATGAAGGCTTCCTACATTATATATAGGATATTTATGAAGGTTTCCTAAATTATGTTTGTGTTGATTATGAGTGTTTTATTTATGTTATTGTGTTCTAGGGCTATTTAAAGGAGAGTTGTTTAGGGTTTCATTTATGCTATTGCTTAGTTTTATTTTTCTGTGTTGTTGTGAGTTCCTAACAACGTCTAGGGTTTGTGTGAGAAATGATCTACCTATCGAATAGTAGATCAATTGTATTTTACTTTATTATTGAAGAGATAATTCAAAAATCAACCCTATCTTGACGTTCCTACATTTTTGTTCTCTTTTACTTGGGCGATGGAGGTTGGAAGGACTTTAATTAGGCAATGGTAGTCAAAGAATCATAGTTGGGTGACAGTGGTCGAAGGACTGTAGTTAGACGACGATGGTCGGAGGCTTGTAGTCGGGCGATGATGATTTAAGGACCATAGTATGTGGGTGATGGTGTTCAAAATGACCATAACCATGTGACAGAGGTTTGAGGGTCGTAGTCATGTAACAATGGTACAAGGATCGTAGTCAACGGGTGATAGAGATTAGAAGGGCCGTAGTTGAGCGACGGTGCGCAAATGATTGTAGTCGGCGAGTAACGAAATTTGGAAGGGTTGTAGTCGGGTCATGGTGGTTGGAATATTATAGTTGGGATGGTGGTTCGAGGACTGTAGTCAGGTGGCGGTGGCCTGAGGATTGTAGTTGGTAGGTGATGGAGGTTGGAAGGACCGTAGTCAATAGACGATAAAGGTTAGAAGGATTGTAGTTGGGCAATACTAGTCTAAAAGATCATAATCGGGTGATTGTTGTATGAAGACCGTAGTATGGAAATAGTGGTCCAAGGACCATAATCAGGTGCAGAGGTCGGAAGGGCCGTAATCGATGGGCGACGAAGGTTGGAAGGATCATAATTAGATGATAGTATGATTGTAGCGGTTGGTCGGCCAAAGGTTCGATGATGGCGATCAGATGATATAAGTTCGATAATCATTGTCGGTAGGTGAAATTCTGATGCCGATAATCGAACAAAAAAAATTCGCCTACATCGACTGAGTGGAGGATTAGTGGCGATGGTTGGATGGTGAGGGTTAGCTGGTGGTGGTGCTTGAGTGGAGCTTTAAAATTCTTTAAGTCTCAGAGCTCTTTTGAATCTCTTGTCTAGAGTCCAAGCCTCCTCTTCTTCATGTAGGGAGTGTAGTCTATTTATAGATTTTTGGAAGTGGTATGTCTCGTAAATATGAAAAAAATTTGGAACACTCCATCATACGGCCAATGTTGATTCCCTTGATCATAAAATGTTCATTCAACATTTAGTACCTTAATGACCTCGAATTTAGGCGATCTTGGGCTTGTTGGATTTGTCTCATCTAGCCTCTGGATTCGACTATAAGCATGCCTAATTTAATGATCATTTGGTCATCTAATTAATGTTCTGAAGTTTTCAATTGCACTTTGGGTTCTTGATTTGGGCTCGTTTAGGCTTGAATCGAACTATTTTTTGTGTTGTTAGGTTCAGCTCGTTGAGACATTTAATTTGACTATAGTTACTGAAATTGGAGTTCAGATGGACCTAAATTCAGTTTTTGAAGTTTCTAATTAAAAATGCATGAAGATTTGTGCCTGATCAGGACGATTTTTTGTGACATATCAATCAAATTCTAGTTCGAATTGTCTCATGATGAATACTCGTCGGTCAACACAAGTCATTCCATCTACGGTTTAGTCATTATAGGCTATGTCCATATTATAAAAATCAAAATGGTTACCTTCTAATCTTCTATTACAACTTATTAAAAAAATCCTCAGCAGGTTGTTCCTTCTTTCTCTCATTTTTTTAACAAACTTCTTAGCTTGACAAGGAATGGAAGCTTGGTTTTATGATGGGAGGGTCTTTAGTTGATGAAGGAACTCTTGTAAGTGTGGGAATTCGTGTCCTTATGATGTGGTATTGGCATGTATGATTGTATGCAGGTTTATGGAGGTGGGCTTGTGTTGAGTTGGCCAGTCAAGCCTTGAGAACTTGCTTTGGCCAAGAGATATAATAGGAAAGGGAGGCAGTCTTTCGCAGTAATTTGTTGGTGAAATGGTGTTTTGATGTTATGGATTATTTAGGACTTGGAGTAGTAATATAATTTTCCCAAGCTTAAGATTAAGGTTTGGCTGAGACGCGTTCTATTGGAGAAGGGAATTGAAAATAATGATAGGGAGGGAAAATGATAACCATGGTTGTTTGCAGCATCGTCAAAGAATAAAAAACAAGTTCTTGTATTTGAATTCTCAACAAAGAGCTCCAAGAGAAGATAATCACTAAGTTTTTTTCAAGTGGGAGTTTAGACACCAAGCTAAAACCGAGAGAATCAAGATCAAATCAAGTGATTTCATTCCATTTGATAGTTCTTTACATCATCAAAGGGGCTATTTATAGCCTTATATGAAGTGGAAATCCTAACAAAAGAAAATTACCAATAAAAAATAAAAAATGTTGGAGGAAAATATGATTTCTTGTTTTAAGGATGGTGGAATACAATTTCCTTGTTTTAAGTGAAGTGTTTTCCATTATGGAGTGTTTCTTCCACTACTCTTTAGTTGATGGAATTCAGTTCATTTTGTCATGAAATGATTTGGTCCATCAAGGTAAATTGGAAGTTATCAAGGCAAAAGAGAAGCAATACTACCTTGTGGTAATTCTTGACCACCTTGGTATATAAAAAATCACTACATGGTAAAAATGAAAAGTTGCCATGATGTGTTAAAAATAGTTAGCTATATAGTAAATACAAATTACATCACTTCGTTTATAAAGATCATTTTCATTGAGGTAGCCATCTATTCTAATAAGGCATTGAGATCCAATGCTCTATTCGGTTTATTTGCTATCTATGACTTGTTTATTTCCTAATACTTTGATTTGCATAAGATTGTTGGTTTAGTTGTAATGTGTGTAAAATTAACTTCTGAAGTCTTCCTACAATTCTCTTTAAATTATGCCACCATCCATGTTTCGGTTCTTTTGTACAATATGTTACGGCTTCGTTTGATTTCCACCAGAGTTTTATTCATTTTTAAACGGAAGTATCATAACGGAGAAGCGGAATTTTTTTACTTCTGAAATCGGTGTTATTTCAGAGTTATATGAAAAGACTTTTAAAAAAGTGACGCAAACAAACATTAAAATACTTATTTTTTTCCAATTGAAACCGCAAACGGAAAAATTTATGCGCTACCAAACGAAGCCTACATATCCAAGGTTCATAAATATAAAAACGTAGTAACATGTATTGATTATTTGAATTTTAGCTATGTTGATTGATAATTGTTCATATAAAATTTAACTAAAATTATATATCTTGTAATTTGTTATTTTTTCTATTAAGATTATTTCCCTTTTCTGTTCAAAAGTTTGATTGCCTTATATTATAATTTTGAGCTTCTCTTCTGTTTTTAAATATTTGTATAAACTACTTCTTTAATCCATGTTCTCTCAAGCATAAAGATTTTGTAAAATATGTATTAATCACACTACTAATTAAAGATCTCCTATAGCCATTGAATATTAAGAGCTCATTTGTGCTTAAACTTTAACTTAGCCAATTTTCTTAAAGCTTTTCCAACTTTATTGCTTTGGGTCAATGCACAGTATATTTCATGATATTATTTAGCATGCTTCAGAAAAATTCTTGCCTAAATTTCTTATTAAAATTTTTCTAAAAATAATATTTTTAACTTTCTTTAATTTTCTCATCTTTAACTAAAACTTTAATATTTTTTCTCTCTTAAAACTTCTAATTTACTCAAAACCTTTAGAATAAACTTATCTTAATTACTTTAGAAACTCTTTTGTTTCTTAATTATTTTAGATACTCAAATTCTCCTTCTTGAACACTTAGCTTTGGTATAAAAATAAACTAGCTGTTGTTATAACTCTGTCTTTGCTTGCTACTTAATAATTTTTTAGTTTTTTGTAGTTGTTGTCTTAATCATACTAGAGTTATGTTATTCTTCAAAAGCATATTGCTTCGTTTGGGACTGTTTTCTTTTTGCTTCTTAAATCAACTTTTTAATACAAAATTAAAGAAAGCCGTCCGAAACAAAGCCTTAATATTGTTTTTAATCTGCTTTCCCTGCCGCACCCAAATGTCTTTGTTGTTGCTTATGATTTATCTTTAATTTACTAGTGCTTTATGGGAATCTTTCATATGCATCAAATTTGATCTGAGGATAATTTTTTAGCTTGCCACAGTTAACAATCTATTTTGAAAGAGTAAGAACCTATTTAAACCTTTACAAGCTTTCTTAGCAAATATTCTTTGGTGGAAAATAAACTATTTATGGAATAAAACTTTTTGAATTTAGTTATAAGACTTTTTAAGAAATCTTGTCTGTGTTCAGTATGAACACTTAGCGGAAAATTAGTCTGCGACACTTGTTTGTGGTGCTGCTGTTACGTAGAATATCTTTGATGGATACTTATTTTGTGCTGGTGCCATCATATCGTTGTCATTTAATTTGCAATCAGACCATAAAGTATTAATTGTTATTCCCCGTTGTTGAACCTAAAGGCCGAAAGCAGCTCAGAATAGTAGCTGGAAGAACGTGTGGACAACTATTACTTGCAAATCTGACCGATCATATTTCCTCATTTTGTTTCATTTCTACAGATAAGAACTAAAAATATTAGTGGAAGCTGATGTGTTGGACATTGACCTTGATATCACCACTACCATAAGATATCTATACCGTGGAATACGAGAGATTATTACGTGCGGTGTCCGGACCGTCCGGAGGCGAATCCGGACGCGCCACATCACCTGGATGCACCGGGGTCCGGGTGACGTGGCGCGTTTGGATTCGCCTCCGAACGAATCCGGATGCCGCACGTAATAATTTGTCATGGAATACAAAATTATCCACTATCAATTCAATGTTCCCACTTAATTTATAAATTTCTAAGTGATGCCTCAAATATTACTACAATAAAAAAGTAATTTGAGCCTCCTTTTGCATTATTTTTAGTGTTGATATTTGAGATTAAGTATTTATCTATAAAGTTCCAGCTAGACTGCAAGATTTAGATTTCAAATTTTGCTTTTTTTTGTTTTAAATTTCTGTTCTTAGAGATGCTTGCCATTGAAAACATCCATTCACCTTCGGTAAGGCAACGGAATCCCTTGTCTAGACTATGGAAAACCGTCCATAATGATGGCTTCTGCACATAGAATAATGTTGAGGTTTGAAGCAATTTTGCTAATGGAAGTCTATTTGGAAGGCGTCGTGGAATGTGGGCTCTGACTACTCCACTAGTTCCCCTGTACTTATCAAAAACTTCTATTCCCTTGTTGAAATAATATGTTTTAAATGCATTGGGTTTAGTTGCACATCAGATAATTAACTATAAAATTTGAAGTGATTGCCTTTCTGATAATTAACTACAAAATTTGAAGTGATTGACTTTCTGATGTAGAACGGGAGGGGAGGGGTCATGTGAATTTGACATTTCAAATTAATTGAAAAAGAGAGGCAAGTGGTTACTTAATTAATCCTTAAATGGAGTTCCAATTTTGTGAAGGAATTAATTAAAATAGAGAATGAAAGAGAATAAGGGGGGCGGCTAATAGGGGTTGATTGGGGTTGATTGAGAGCTTTAATGGAGGGGCATTAATTAGGGAGAAGGGGAGAGGGTGCAGGCCATATGAGGAGGGAGGAGAAGTATATATCCACATACAATATATGTGGACCCAAGCAATAAATGTGATTATGGAATTAAATCTTATTTTAATTTTATATTTGAGAGATTTGGGATCGAGGTTTTCTAAAAGTGATTTACTAATTAGGAAAGTTAATTTAAATCAAATACAATTAGAAATTTATTTAGATCTAATTTAAACAAATTTCATAAAATAAGAATCCTAATTTAGGAAACAAATTTAAATTCAAATTAATTTGAATTTTGAATTCAAATTTGTTATTAAATTAAGGGGCTAGAATAGGAAAGACTTACTCTCCTAAAATAGGAATCCTTAATTAGGAAACACATTTAAACTAAATTTGATTTGAATTTGAATACATTGCCAAATTTAAGAGGGCTAAAATAAGAAAGGCTTTGAATGCAAGACTAGATTTGTGGAGCCAATGAAGGAAGGGGGTGGCCGGTTGGGCTTGGGAGTGGTAGTGGGGTTCTCAGTTGGGGTGATGGAAAGATTGTGAAAACTGGCGGTTCAAGGGGAAAGGAGGAAGGGGCCGGTGGTGGTGGAAGGAGGGGAAGTGGGAAGCTTGGCCGGCGGTTATGAAGGGTTTGGCCGGCGGTCAAGGGAGGAGGTCGGTTAGGGGAGAAAGAGGGGGTAGAGCGGCGATTAGAAGAAAGAAGAAAGTGAATTAGAGAAGGAGAAAGGAAGTGTAGGGAAAAAAAAGATAAACCATGAGCCCGGACACATCCTGCGGCTGATGGGTGTTGTGCTGTCCTCAGCTAGGGACTTCAAACCACGAGTCCGGACACATCTTGCGGCTGGTGGATATTACACTTCTCTCACATAGAGATCTCACTAAAGTTCTTCGCCAAGAACAAGAGTGCAGATATTTTTTTTATTAATAATCAATTATCCAATACAATAGCAAGAGCCTCTATATATAGACCTCAAAATGAAAGAAACTCAAAAAAAGATAAACATGCCCCTAGGGCTTACAAAAGACAACTCCCTCAAGAGAGGGTAAAAACGGAAAATGCATAAATAAAAAAAATACAATCAATAAACTAAGATAAAGTGGAATGATCTCGGCCATTGATCTTCGTCTCTTCCTCAGATAAGCGTTCATCGTTGGATGTCCGCATCACTTTCACCAATAAAGTTCAAATTTTTTAGCTGAAAATGGGCTTGATCACTCGCGCATAAGGCTCAACTCTAATCCCATTTTCCCAATGATCTCTTGCTCAAATAAAACGCTTCTTGGTTCTCAGGATACTGGCTATAAATTCAAATATATGTTGATGTAAAAATGTCAAGCTGTGTTTGATTAACTTCCACTAATAGGATTGCATATGCATCAGGCTCAGCTCCAGTTCCTTTTGACCAATAAGCTCTAGCTCAAACGGTAAGTTCTTTGGTTCTTAGGTTAATGGCCATTTGCTTGAGTACTATTTGCTCTATACTTTTTAAGTTAAATATTCCTTAGGTTCTGATGGAATTCAATCTATAATTGATATTGTGTCATCCTCAATAAACTATTTTAAAATATGGGTTTCTCTGGAAGCGTGACACCAGCGGCATTTGATTCTTCATCATTAAGCATGTAGATTTATGATTAGAATAATCAATAGGGTTATGGTGCCAACTTGCTGAGATTATGAAAGAATGGTTGGTAAGATTTAGAATGGGATTTGGCTAACTAGACTTGGGGAGACAAAGAGTGGTGGTGGTGGGGGAGAAGTTAACAGCAGATGGAGGTGGAGGGGTCCGCCAGTGTTTTGGTCTCAAATCATATTATGCATCTCTGTCAGTACTATCTCTGTTTGGCCGGGATTACAAAAGCATTTATCAATAATCCACTACCCATTGTTGCTTAGTTTGGTTGCTGGGCGAGTACGGTTGAGAACCCCTCAACCCGTGCTCGATTCCCCTCGAGTGGCAACGCCTCTTTAAGTGGGGCCAATCAAGTGCGGGCCAGGAGGTTTCTGGGGTGAGTGCCTCTTCTAGGTCAGTCGAGAATTAGTCACGCTGCTAAGCGTCCTTTCAGGAGTGGCAGCGGGTGGATACCTGTTCCAAAAAAGAAAAATATCAACTAATGCTTGTATTCTTTTTATTGTTTGTAGCATTGACGTTTCCTTCCTTTCTAGTCAACTGTCACTGTGACTCGGTGATGCATGAAGGCTACATGGTATATAAGAAGACTACATATTCCCGGTTAGAAAGCACTAATTGAAAATCAATACATTTTCTCTTTTCAGAAGTTTAGATCTCTTGCTAATGAAAAGAATAAGCCATCGTGTTAAAGTTTTCTTGTTCTGATAGAAGTATGAGACTACTTGGTCATTGGCTTGTGAAGTAAGAGTGAGCTTTTCTCCTCAAATCTTATGAAACGAATTTTTATGTTCACATAGGAGTTTTCTAATTGCTATTTTCCAATGTGTTACTGTTCATAAGATGGATGCCACACTCATTGCATTTGGTTTAAATAAATTTATCATTTTTTAGGACAATGTTTTTATTATAATTCGCTTTACCATTTGCCGGTGCGATCGAGCACTACAAGATTATCGTTCATTTGTGATTGATAAAATGGTTGATTTTTTTTTATAGCAATCCATGTTTAGCAATCGTCAAGGTTGTCAATACACCAGTCGTAATATTGGTGGTCACATATATATTTTGCCACCACATACAATCCTTCACAAAATGTTGGAATTGTGTTTCAGTCTCAACATAGGCTTTGTTTGGACAACTTTCTTACTGATTTCTACGGCAGCTTTTTAGTTAAAAAAATTATGAAAGTTGTTGCGTGCTAGAATATACGCGGCAGTAGAGTTAGAAAATATTCGTCTTAGCACACAAACAGAAAAGAGAAATGAACACCAGAGTTTTTACGTGGAAAACCCAAAAAGGGAAAAAACCACGGGGCCTCGCCCAGTTGTAAAGTTTCACTAGTGTTTGTATGAAGTACAAATGTTGATCCGTCTTACAAATCAAGACGATCAGTTTACAATCAACTTCTCACAAAGTTACAAAGTTCTGCAAATTCCCGACGTTTCCCTAAAATTCAGCAGAGTTCCGGCGTCTTTAGGTGGCAGGAAGAGCTCCGGCGTTGGTCGAGGAGGAGCTTCTTCCTTCTCCTCCTTCTTCTCTTCTTCTTCTCTCTCTTCACTTCAGTCCCCTTTGTGTAGAATGAGGGCTCTATTTATAGTTTTTCTGGAGTGGCATAGCCCGTAAATAGGCGTGAGATCAGGGGCGAATTGGGAGTAGTTTGAATGAACGGCCGATATTGAATCCTACGATCGTGCACCGTTCGTCGGGCATTTGAAGGTCTTAATGATGTTGGAATTTGGCGATCTTGAGCTCGTTGGATTTGTCTCGTCAAGCCGCTCGATTCGAGTATAAGCTCGTTAAAATCGAACACTGTTTGGTAACAAAATTGTAGCCTTCACTAATTCCTACTCTCTACCTAAATCCAACAGTTGAATGCTTAGCCTACAGATTAACGAAGGCTAGCGATCGCTAACTTGTAGGAATATCATTGATTTGCAATCGTCAATGGTCGCAAATGTGACAATGACGATTTAGTACACCTATCTCAACTCTCCATATTTTGATATCATGAACCTCTTATATTTTCTTGCATTTACATAAAAATAGATAAAGATTCTTAAAATAAATTTTATTCAAGAAATTTATTCCTCCTGAATTTATCCCATTTTCTTGGTTATTTTTAAAATATTTATTAATTTATATTGATATTTTGATCAAAATGTGCATCATTTTTTTAATAAGATTAATTTTAACTTAATATAAATTATGTTTGCCATATTGTTTCGACACTTCCATGTCTCAATCTTTGGCATGCATAAGTGATTTAAGCTTTGTTTGGGGTAGTTTTTTAGTACAAATATTTATAATTAAAAAAAAATTAATGCTCAAAAGTTGCTTTAGAAATCAATAAGAAAGCTGTACCAAACGATGCCTTAGACGCACTAACCCAATTGCAATTATGATCATGAAGTTAAAGTAATTAGACGTGCATATTATTTTCAATTTAATGCAAATGATATTTTTTTTTTCTTATGATTGTTGTGATGCCTTGATTATTATTATTATTATTATTATTAGACTCGCGAGGATAAAATTTCTATAAAATAAATTCAATACATCTTATTTTAAATTTGAGTCAACTCTCGTAAGTATGACGGTTGTGTTCAATTTTATTTATCATTGAATTGATTTACTAGATCCAATGTTATTGTCAACAGGGGTGAAATCAGGAAGAGCTCAAGGTCAGCAATTGATTAGTCTGAATTTTTTTTCCTTAAGAAACTAAATATTTTAACTGTGTTGTCTACCTTCAATAAATAAGTTGCAAAAAATTCTAATAAAAAAAATTATTTTTTTATTTAATACATAATATTATATATTTCATAATCTTATTTTATGCACCTTCAAAAAAAAGTTGGTCCTATCTCGTATACGATTTGATAATAACAAAGAAAAAAAAAAAAAAAATAGAATTAGCCATTACATTTATGAGTCAAATGATCTTAAGTGATGAGATTATAAGCTTTAATCCAAAGTAGGGGTGCAAACGAATCGAGTCGAGCTCGAGTCAGAGGAAGTTCGAGTGGAGCTTAGCTGTCAAATACGGCCTTAAAACCAAAATAAGGATATCAATCCAAAAGACTGACCAGACAACCCACTTAATGAACAACACTAGAGCAACATCCACCAAACAACAAAGGATTAAAGACATCCTCAACAAAAGGCTCAACTGTCTGGCCTCCATAGCAAGGGACAATATTTTCCTGCAAAGAACCAGCAACACATACGTTTTCATGCTCACAATCATTAACCTCCAAGGCACTAACCACGTCCACAGTAGGAGCAATAGTTAAAACAATATCATCGTTATGCCGCAAAGGATCCTCATCCACATTAACATCAGCATTAACATTTCTAACACGATTCACAAGAGGATGTAATATGCGATACTCCACTTTCGAGTGACCCAAAATTTTACAATGAGCATAATAAGAGGGGAATTCCTCCATTTCCACATACTGAACATAGCCTAGAGTTTCGAAACCAAGCCAAACTTGATCAGGATATTGTTTAGTAACATTTAACTCCACAAGAATATGCGCAACTGAAGGTCTAGACCCAGTAGAAGTTGCATTATCTATTTGTCGATCAGGGGCAGCCAAACAAAGAGGCCAACCCATGTAGAATCCAGGGAGAAAACAAATGAGGCCGAAGATTGGGGAAAGAGACCCAAATTGTGATGGTAGGGGATTCCACATTAACATAAAAAAGAGGAGTCCACTTGAACAACTTCATGAAACAATTTTTCACAAAATATGATCGATGAGAGAAAATTCTACAGTAGTTTAAATCGTTCACTAACTTGATCAAGACATTTTTTTGATTAGCAGAGTAACATAAAAGTCACCAAACAATTTCAAGTTGGAAAAAAATCTTTGAATCACATTAATGGCAGACGCCACCCAGAAAACTTTTCAATCTACGAAAATTCAAAAGGAAGCGCTAACGCATGCATTTCCTCACCGAAAATCAACAAAGCCGACAAGCTATGGTGCGAGGAGATTTTAAGCGCAGGATAATCTAGCGAGGAAGAAACTAGGACAAAGCATCCCGGAAAGAACGAGGATGCGACTTGCCACCCAAAAAACCCATGTCACTCAAGTGATTTACCTGCCATTCGAACCGAAAAATCGGCTGAAGGTAGAAAAAATCACAAGAAAAACTAAGGAGAAAGGAAGGATGCTACTCAGACTAGGCAGGCAGATAACGCGTAGGCGCAGAATGAAGCATTGGGAAGAAAAATCTTTTCGTCCCACTATTTCTCATGATATGATTGCAAGAAAAATCCTTCCTTAGGGCATTTCATTGATTTGATTGAACATTTTTTAAAATTTTCCACCAGATTAGGGGATTCGAGCACGTAATCGCCAGGAGAAATTGCTTCCTTCGATCGACAGGCCACAACACAATCTCTCATTGAGCATTAATTATTTCAATTGCCAATCCATTATTCCAATACAATTATACACTTATAATTAATTACATGATATGAACCTTACTTTTTTATTTTCGTTAGAATCAAGTCTAAAATGAATAATCTTTTACGACCAACAACTCATATATTTTTAGATCGATCCACTTATCATCTATTATTTGATTTACAACCTTTTCAAACCTAAAGAAGTTTTCATATCATATCCCGATTTTGTTTGACTGGTTCAAATTAGCATGTCCTATAAAATATTTCTAGTATGATAGTATCCATATAATTATATTGATTTAAATGTCTCAAAAGTTATTAAGGATCAAATTCTGATCATTAAAGTTCTCAATGGCTTGAAGAACTTGACTAAGAATTGAGGAAATTTGTATTATAATATGACTAAGGTTTATGTAATTTATAATCTTTTATATTTGTGGATAATGCATATGTTGCATGTTAGAAAATTTATTGTGATGGATTGAGATTTATTGTTATTATTATTGTGATATTGCATAAAGTTTCACACGCACCGATAAAAACTTATATGAGATAAAATAATAAAAGGCCGTAAGGGTTAATTTTTATCCGAAAAATTTAGAATGTGAAAAATTATGGTGCCAACTAAAATCAACTACTATAAGATAAATATTATAAAAGCATGCTCTTTTCTATAATTGAAAAAAGATATTATTATAAAGTCTAGATTGCCGACTTGACCTCCTATGAGAGTAGAATGAAGTAGAGAAATAATGTGTGTTAATGGATGTTAGTATTAGCTAGTGATGTGTTAGTTGGGGGATTGTGGATGTTTGTGTTCGTGGCGGATGATGAGGATCTGGCAATAATGTTCAGGCGATAACAATCAGACAACAATAATCAGATAATGTTGGTAAGCGATGATAATCGGACAATAATTGTCGAGAAACAACTATATATTGAACAATGATATTCACACGTTAATGGTCATTGGTGGTGGTCGTTGGCATCAATTTATGGCGCATCACCGGGTACACAACAGTGGTACACAGCTGCGGTACACAACAAAAAAGTAACATGACGCGCTCTGATTCGCCTCCGGACGGTCCGGTGTCTGCACATAATAATTTTTCCTTCAAATCTATGAGTTTTCTTTAACTTAAAATCTCCTTCACGTCTGGAATGAGTGCATATTTAAATTAGGTTTCTTATGGCTTTGGTTGCTTTGTTTCTTTGGATCATTGATTGATTATCGTCGCCTTTCTCTTTATAAGCTGTTGGTAGCCAACTTTAGTTATTCAGCTAATGTTGGGTTGTCTTATATGGCTGAATTTATTATGACGCGTCTGAAGTACTCTCTTCCCCTCATTTTCATAGAGTTAAATTGTTTCAGGCTGTGAGAAGCTGCTTTCTTTTTCATCTTCCTGTTGGGCTTATCTCAGTTCGTTTTCTTTTATTGTGGGGGGCTGCTATGGATGGTTATTCTGATGGATTTTTTGGCCTATTCTTCTTAATCTTTTTTTATTCTAAGCATATTATCTAAGACCTTAAGATTTTTTACTTAGGTTGGCTTTGTATGCTTCTAAGACCTTACAATTTTAATTTTTATTCCAAAAAGCTACTTTAATAAGCAGTAAGAAAGCTGTCCCAAATGAAGTCTTAGGCTTCGTTAGGCTTCGTTTGTGATGACTTTTTTACTGCTTCTTAAAGCAACGACTTTGAGTACAAAAATTTTAACTTTTGTACTAATTAAAAAGTCATTTTAAGAAGCAGTGAGAAAGCCATCCCAAATGAAGCTTTTAGTAATGTTTACTGTAGAAAAAATAAAGTAATGTTTACTGTAGAGCTGGAGCTTTTCATTTGCTAGGTGGAGATTAGTTTTAATTGTTGCTTTCTTTTGAAATATTTTGTATTGTTGTACTTAGTTGACATTGAAATAAAATTTTATTTTTTTTGAGAAAAAAATATTATCATAATATTTGAAAGATTATTGCTCTGAATATTACATTTTAGTACCACTTCCTTCTCAATAAGCATTATTGCTAAGAACACTATTTTTGATGAGGTCTTTTTGTCATGCATTCAATAAGTTGGAATATTGCTCTTGCTAGTAAAAGTTTTACTCATAATTTATTTTTCTTTTTGTTTTTGTTTTGTGGGGCAAAGCATAGCCTAAAAGTTATCTTTAGCTCCAATCAATTAGATTCACAAACATTCTCCATATATGTAAATAACATACACAGCTCATTTTGGTCTATTGGTTGAGGACTTTAGCTACTAATTAAGAGATCTTGGGTTCGAAGCTTGCGTATGTGATTTGTGCGTGAGAGATTACCTTAATGGCTCAAATGTCTAAAAATAAACAATATGATTAAAAGCTGATCGATCCAATTGTGATTATTTTGAAGTGTGTTTGATCATAAATTTTTAAATAATTGCAGCTAATAGTTTATATTAATCAAGCTTTATAGATCTTTTAGTTTATGTGCATAATATAACAACAAATATTCCAATCAAAATGTCAAAATATAGAATTTAAAAGAAATAAATCAACTCAAAAGAATAACAAGAGGGAAAACACTCAAATTAGAAAGTTTCTTTATAATAATTAAGATGAAGTAATAGAAATCTGAGTAAGATTGCCTACTCGATAAAGCAAGGGCATCTTCTTTCACTTTCAACTTTGAATATTGTGGCCTAATGGTGAAATCAAAGAATGACTCTAACAATTTTTTTTAGAGCTATATATAGTGTGAAAGTTTAGCATCACAAAGCTTTCATTTTTTTTTTTGGGTCAATCACTTTAAATACATGTTCTATTTTTATTGTGTCTTAATTAATTATGATTAATTAAGAGGCATATTAGAATTTCTAGCTAGCCCCTTCTCATGTGTTCCATTAATTCACCGCAATCCATAGGCATTAATAAAGGTTTATCTTTTATGTTATCAAAATCTAATTAAGTGTGCTCTCGTTGAATCGTTAAAGAACTTCGTTTTATTTTCTTAACACACTGTTCTACACTTTTGTAACATATTGTTGTTTTGCATTCATACTTTGTCAAACAACCAACGACATATTGCATCTTGATTGTAATTGTTTTCTCATCTTAGTTTTATGGTTGGAGTCTGTCTTACTATCGGTTATTAATGATTTATCATATGAGGTTGATTATATTGCTCATTGTTTGATACATGCTATCTTTATGTGCAACTTTCGATATGAAGTGATGAATTTTAGATGGCTCTAATTGGTTCAACGAACGTTAATATTTTGGCTGGTCTTTTGGTAACTCATGTGTTTTAGGAATAGTATTAGATGATCAAAATCATTTTTCATAGCAGGCTAATTGACAAGCAGTAGGACAGAACGTTTGGTTGTGCTATATAGTCATTCTTACTCCCCCCTCCTCCATAATCTGACCTCTCTTTATTAGTTTATCTCTCGTCATCTTTTTTTCATAACTATATATAACATCTATTTTTAAATCAATAATTTGTGTAATTGTCCTTAATTCTCCATAAAAACTATTACTAATTGTGTGATTAAACTTAATCACAATTTATTATATATATAAATTTATTTGGTTGCATTATATTTTCATGAGATTTCATGCACATAGTGGCATAAGGTGAATCAAAATGACTGTTTCACAAATTAAATTATGTCACCATACTATGAGCTCTCTCTCTCTCTCTCTCTCTCTCTTCCCCATCTCCCTATACTTCAAAAAACTTTTGAAATCAAGGCATCAATTAATTATTCACAAGCTATTCTCACAGATTTGAAACAAGTACAAATTTGTAGCAGACAAGAGAACCCCACAGCTTGCCTAAAGCTGGAAGCTCTCACCATCAACGTGTATTTTCATTCTGTGCTTCTCAGTAATTATTTTGATCAAAGGCTTATGGTGTATAAATGATATAATTAAGAATTAATGACCTGTAATTAGGCATAATTAGTGTGGGTAATATTCCTGGTCCCATTAGCTGCATGGACTGCCAAAATAGAAGCCTACTTGTTTACTGTTCTTCTATCTTTTGGTTTGGACTGGCATGCCTCTCTACATACATATAACTATATAAGTGATTTTTTAATGTATTAAATTTAATAATTATATATATATATATAATATTTAGAATATTTTGACTAAATTTTTTCCTCATGTATCAAAAATGGCTTTACATAAATGTTATACACAGCTGCAGACTATTACTGATATTTTATATTATTGTAGCACCCCCCACTTTTTCAGCTAACAATTTAATAAGCATAAAATATACAACATACCATTATCTCTCTCTCTCTTTCTCTCTCTCTCTCTCTCTTCTTTTGATATGTAAGGAACAAAGATTCTCCACTAAACCGTCAAGAAACATTCCCTGCAGTAGCTAGCAAGGATCAAGAATAAGAGGAGATCGAAGCGCTATCCTAATATTACAGAGATCAAACACAAAAAAACTCTCAAGGGGCATCTGCATGGATACAGTTCAATGGCCTCAACAGGTAACTAATTAACAAAACACAGAGATCTGATCTCTATCTTGTCCTGATGATGATGTGAATCTGATCTGTATATAGCTCTTGATCAAATTTCATTCATGATTTCTTCGTCTGTACTCGTAAGTCTCTTCTGTGTTTTATTTCCATGGAAGAAAAAAAAAATTGATTCTGTAGATCTCATGTCAACTTTACCAATCTCTTGTGAACCAGTTTTCTCTCTCTTGCCATGCCCATCTTTTCCCATGGCCTCTTGCCCAATCAAACTTTGCAATCCTCTAAAGCACTTTCTTTTCTTTTCCCTTGGCCTTTTTCTCCTTTCACTCCCATCTCTCCTTTTGAGCTTTTTTTTGATAAAAGGCAAGAAGTGTCATGAAAAGGGTATAAGTTTGTTTTGTTCTTGTGATGTGCAAAGCTAAAGTTATACTTATAAATCTCTTTCTTCTTTTTTCCCTTCTCCTCACTTTAATCATCTTCCCCTTTACCTTCTCCTCCCCCCTACTTTCTCTTCCTCATCTCATTCATATTCATATATATTCGAATACTGCTTATCTAATTATTATTTATTTGATATAATGTTCAGGGAATAGGAGTGGTGAAGGGATCAGTAGTGGAAACCAACCAAAGGCAAGCACAAATCCAAGTGGAGAGATCGAGGGTGAGACCTCACAAGGAACAATCCTTAAACTGTCCAAGATGCAATTCCACAAACACTAAGTTTTGTTACTATAACAACTATAGTCTAACACAGCCAAGGTATTTCTGCAAGACTTGTAGAAGGTATTGGACTGAAGGTGGTTCTCTAAGAAATGTTCCAGTTGGGGGTGGCTCAAGGAAGAACAAAAGATCCTCTTCTTCTTCTTCTTCTTGTTCATCTTCCACTTCCTCTAATTCAACTCCAACTCCAACTTTAACCTCCACAACACCAACAACAACACTTCCTTCATCTTCTTCAACAAATCTACATCCTTCTGAGCACATGATTAATCATAGTCTTGGAAGCTCTAAATTCTACCAAGGAGGATCAGTACATGACCTTAATCTTTCCTTTCCAAACCAAAGTTTGGGCGGTCATGAGCTTGGTGGTTCTATGTCAGCCCTGGAATTGTTGAGGAATGGGATTTCTGCGAGAGGATTGGGACCATTTGTGCCGGCAGCGATGCCGCCGGGGCCGACATCACTATTTGGAGCTGGTTTTGGGTTTCAAGAGCTGATGAGACCAGCTTCTAATAGCATGAAGCTTCATCCACTGGATGGAGTTGGTGGATCAAGTGGCTATGGTGGAAGCATGCAAGAGGAAGGAGATGGAAGGCTTTTGTTTCCTTTTGAAGACTTGAAACAAGTAAGCATGAGTAATGGTTCTCATGAAGGTGTAGTGCAAGGACATGGAGATCCTACTTTGTTTTGGAATGGTATAATGGGAAGCGGCGGCGGTGGCGGCGGCGGTAATGGAGGTGGAGGAGGAGCAGGAGGGGGAGCATCATGGTAGAAAGATTACTGAAAGGAATGATACTGTTGAATCTCCAAATGGTAAGTTGAAGGAAATTAAAGAAATATTATGAAAAATAGGAGAAATCTTAGCTTTGAGTATCCTCTTTGAAATTTATCTTAGAATATAAAAAAATGTATTTTCTTAAAAGAAAAAAAAAAACATTGCAAGATACTTTCTGGTATTTACAAGATTTTGTTTTCTTGTAGAATATCAGATATGCTTGCAGTTTATAAAAATATATTTTATATTCTGAATTAAATCTTGAGGAGGGTATTCTGAGCTATTTTTTTTCAATGAAAAAATATATTCTATGTGCTTTGTTTAGTATATTTGGTATTATAATGTTGGGTTTTGTGTTTGAAGTTTTCTCAGGACTAACAGTTGATAGGGTGCATGGGTTTTGCCTCTGTCATCAATTACTTTTTTTTTTTACCCCTTTGTTACCAATGCCTTGGGCTTGGTGAAGCTTCTTTTAGGTTGGCTTCAAGTGGAGGTTTGTTAATTAATTATCAAGGAGGCAGATATAGGATAATAGAAGCTTAGAATTTTCAATGTTCTTTTTCTTTTTCTACTGTTGTTCTTGGCATGATTTGTGAATTTTATTGAGCTTCTAGTAATGTAATATATGGATACAAATATGTGTGCTTTTTGGGTTTTTGGACTTGAGAATATTATGGTAATTTGTAAGAAGTTTGGGGTTTGGCAATTTAAGGAATTTGGGGGAAAATAGAGCATAATTTTTTTTAATTATTTTATAGGTGATATATTATTAAGATTTTGATTATATATAATTATTAATTTTCTGATTTGTTTTGTTATTATTATTTTGTTCACTGTTATTTCATCTTAAATTGATCTTGAATTGACCAATGGTGCTCTTATAGGATGTCAAGTACTTCTACTTTAACATAAGTTCTTGAGGAATTTCTTATTGAAAATCTTATGAGAAATAACTGTTGGGAATTACATTAGATATAAAGCTTAATAAATTGATCTAATAAGCCAAGTTCAATCTAAGAAAATTTTTAATGATATATAAGATTTGTAATAATTATGTGAAAGATGTGATAAGTAAGAAATGCATGATATAAATGTGTGGGAGGAAAAAAAAAATATATTTGATATTTAGCGGTGTAAGTGTGTTTAGTCGGCTCAAACTTTTATCGAGCCACAAGGTCGAATTTAAACTCGGATTTGAACTTGTATATTAAACATGAGCTTAAGTTCAAGCTTGATGAGACTCAGCTCATTCACTTGTGAGCTGAATTAATTAGTAATCCTACATGGCTAAATTTGGTTTTTTCCCAACTCCTATTGGATCCCGACTAAGTAGATAACAACAAGTATATTTTGAACTCTTTTTCATTTAAAAAAAATTGTCAGACTCGTTGATGCCTTTTCTAGTGATGGTCCCATCTATGCCTTCTTCGATCAGCAGCAATGATCTTGATGATATGCCTTTTTTCCAAAGAGTTCTCACCTAGCTCGTCCTCCTCATTAGCCACCATTGGTATCATCATTGTTTTCTCAAACAAACTCTCATCGCAACTTCTATGTCTATTTGTCGTTTGTCATGTCCATTCTTGCTTCAGCGAGCTCCCAATGCAACTTCCTCAACACCATTGACACCTAGCAACCCCCCATCGGTTTGATCTCCATTGAGGTCCCATCATTCTCTAGCCAATTTTCATTGCAATTTTGATCGAGCTCACAGCTTGAGTTCAAGCTTGATGGTTTTCTAGCTAGTTGAGCTTGAGCTCTAGCTTGAGTTCATTGAGTAGGTGAGCCTAGCTCGAGTTTGTCCAAACTTAAGCTCGGTTCAACTCATTTACACCCTAGCTAATATTATTTTGATTGGAGAAAATGTATTATGTGAATAAGTTTTCACAATATATATAAGCTCCATTTCCCTAAAATTTATGGATCGAGGTGAGATGCAAAGTGTCTTAAAGAAAGTTTACTATGAGAGTTTGAGAGTTATGTTTTATAAAGAGTTTTGAGTAGATTTATGTGATGAATTTCAAAGAATCCCTACTTATAAATTTGAGCTATGATCATATATTACTTAAAATAGAATTGAAAATTAAGTTTTTAATATGTTTTAAATCAATATTTTAAGGCATTTTTTTAATCTTATTGCCCCATTTTTTTTTCAAACAATATTTGTGTATGTTATATTAATTTGGTTATTTTAATATATTTGAAAAGAAAAAAATAGTATTTAAATGAAGATTTAATGGAAGTAAGATTGGTTTTAAACAAAAAGCATATATACCTAATAACAGTACATATATATTCATCCATCTCATCTTCCATATTGGCATAATATTTTAAAGAGTAAAGCTATTACTTTTACTCTTCCCAATGCTCTCTCTCTCTCTCCTTCCTTTTTCTTTAAATAATAATTATGGGCTCAGCAAACATTCTCTTAGGGATGAGAGCCATGAAATAATATTTTTTTTCCAACACATAATTGATAATAAACTCGGCTATTTTGATAGGGTGATTGAGAATTTTGACTATTAATTAAAAAGATTTAGATTCGAATTTTATATAGATTATATGTGTATGAATTTATTTTAATTGATCTAAATGTTAAAAAAATTAAAAATTTTATTTATTAATTAGCATCTCAATGGATTTTAGTTTTAGATTTTTTTTTTTGTTTGATTGTTTTGTTGGTTTTAGGATTCAATTTTAATTAGGATTTCAGTTATTTTTATAAAGTAATAAATAATATTTCAAAAATTTTAAGATATGAAATGAAATATTATTTTATATGGAGATTTAAATTATATATATTATAATGAGATTTTAATGATAAAACTTTTGTAGAATTTAGAAGATTGATTGATTTCTAATATAATTTTGTTTAAGTTTATATGAATTTCAACTAAAACTTTTTAATTTACTATGAATAAAAATTATTAAGCTATAGATTAGGGTTGTCAAAATCGGGTCATGGGTCGGGTTCGAGTCAAACCCGGAATTGATCCGAGTTTGTTCGACCCAATTCGAACCCGACTCATATAGTGACAATGAGTGAGTTCGTCGTCGGAATTTGCAACATTTAGATCGGAAGAACGACGGGAGTTTGCTTGCTGGCTCCTTCATTGGTCTTCGACGTCGCTCCTTGGACGATGTTCCCTTCTGGTCAGATCGGAAGTTGCAACATTTTGATCAGAAGCAACGACGGGAGTTAGCTCGCTAGCTCCTTCGTTGTTGTTCGACTTTGCTCCTTGGACGACATTCACTTCTGGTCGGATCAGAAGTTGCAACATTTTGATCGGAAGAAACGACGGGAGTTTGCTGCTGTTCGACTTCACTCCTTGGATGACGTTCCCTTTTGGTCAGACGAGAGTTTGCTCACTGGTTCCTTTGTTGTTGTTCGAGTTTGCTAGCTGTGAAGGACGATTTCAGGTCAAAACCGGGTCATTCTCGAGGTTCCGGGTCAATCCGAACCGGACCCAAAATTCAAAACGACTCGAAAATCAAGACCCAAACCTAAAATTTTCGTTTTGAGTTCGATTCAAAATTTTGGGTTGTATTAAATATTGACACCTCTACTGTAGATGAGAGAAATTTGATAGACGAGCATAAATTGAGCTAATTTCATATCTGGTTATATGAAAAAAAACTATTATGTTTGGGTATCCTAATGCAAAAGATATTAAAATGGACTTCAAAGCTGATAAATTTATATTAAAATTAATGTAATTTAAGATATTAATAATAATCTCAATATAAATAAAAAAAAAAACATAAATCCAAAAATTTTGAATATATTGTGATCCGTTTTGTACTACGATATTCAAACATAATTTTTTTTCTTCTTATATAAGAATATGTGGAATATATATTAACTTATGGGGTTGCTTGATTTGAAGTAAAGGGCTATAAAATATTTAAAATGAAGGAGTTTTGAAAATATCAGCGTTTCATAAGTAAAAGAAATACATTGTAAAATTTTAGAGTATTGTGCATTTACCATTCAGTGCATTTTTAGTGTATTTGAAAATTATTATATTTGATTAATTTTTAAATACACTATAAATTATATGTCACAACTATTGTAAGTTCTTGCTACCATTATCAGCCCGTCGCCTCCCCAACCTTACTCACGGGGGAAACATTCATGTTTGAAGGGGGGATGACCTGAATATAATAACTAATGGGCAAGGGTCGTTGCGCCGACGCTCGGGTGCAATATTAAAAAAAAAAACTCATATGAGGGCCATTTTTGTAATTTTCACCCTTAAAATATTTATTTTGCCCTATTCGAACCGGTTGCTCTCGCCGTCTTTCCCATTCATCCCAATTCCCGCACAATCGCTCCGAGCCTCTGACCCCGTTTCTCTTCTATGGCGAGCCGCGAGCGAGAGACCGCCTTCGATGCCGACGGCTCTGCCTAGTGCCTTTCACCTTCGTCACTTCTTCTTCCACCTTCGGGCTTCGTCGCTTATTCGACGTCGACGGACGACGGCCCCTGCCCGCAGGACTGCAGGCGTTACTCGCCGACACTGCCGCACTGGCCAGTGGACACTCACAATCAGCAAGGTATTCGGTATTCCACATTTCTTATCTTCTCGCTCTGCTGCCAAAATTTGGAACTCAAATAGAGATCAATAATGGACTTGCTGCAATACAAGTTTTATAAAGTCATTTAGGATGTTCAGCATTAGAATCACTTTGTAGCTAGATCAAGCAGAAAATGCTTCTCAATTACCAATAATATTTTCCATAGGTAGAAAATAATTGTAATGAAATAAAGCTTTTGGTAAGAAGAATGCTAATAGCGTCCAGTATCCAAAAGATTGTTAACACAAAAATTAGAAGAGTTTCAAAGGCTTTTAGTGCATTTGTATTTTGTATTATCCGTGAATGTTCTATAACATGAGGATTTATGTGCAACATGACCATAGTACCTTGGCTTGACTTGTAGTCCATGCTTGCTAGCAATCATTTTTTTTTTAAAAGGAAGTTTATAAATCTTGTAATGAATATTTACACCATAAAATAAAGTATCTGTAATGTTAGAGGACAAAGGATAATATATTTAGTTTAACTACAATGGCATACTTGTAATATCATGTTGTTAGCTTCTTATAGGTGTGAAGCTAGGAATTCTATATATAGCACTGCACTGTATCTGACTGAAGATAATAAAAGATTACTTTGCTCTTTCTATTCGGGTCTTTATCTTCTTCCTGGGTTCTTTCAAGGACCTCTGCTCTTACAAGAAACCTCCATTCCTCATGGTATCAGAACGGGCGTGAAACGAAGCTCCACAAAAATGGCTAACTTAGCGACGTCTCAACTCGATGAAAACCTGGACACGGTGAATCCCGAAGAGGTGCTCATTCCATCGTCTCTGAAATTCGTGGTGGCGAATCTGAAAAGCATCGTACCAACGCAGCTATCCACTGAGAACTACTCGTTGTGGCGTTCTCAGATCATCAAACTTTTTCGCGCAAACGGGTTTGAGAAATTTCTTGATCCCCTCTCTCCCACTTCCGACAAGCAATGTCGGCAATCTGACAACTCTCTAGCTCCGAATCCAAAATACACACAATGGCTACTCACAAATCAGAATCTTGCAGCGGCCTTGTGTTCTACAATCTCGCAGTCCGTTCTACCATACATCATCCATCTCGAATCCACGTCCAAAATTTGGACCGCACTCGAGATGCGATTCCAATCTACCAACATATCCAAAGTGATACAGCTCAAGAACAAATCTACAACATCTCAATGAAGACATCAACCATGACCCAATATCTAACGGAAATCGAATCGCTCGTTGATCAAATAGCAGTAGCCGGCTCCGCCGTTGACACCGAAGTTATAATTCTTTATATCTTAAATGGTTTACATTCACTGTACCAAGCAGTCAAGACGGCAATCCGCACAATGCTTACCCCAATAAGCCTGGACAACCTCTATTTGTTGTTGCTCAGTGAGGAAGCAAACATCACGACCGACGCCGCTCGAAGCAGCACGCCAGCTGACCCAAATCTTGCGCTCTATTCGTATAGAGGCCGTGGACGGAAGCAGAGAGGAAGATCATATCACAACAATTCGATCAATACATGTTCATCATCCGACTCTATCACCACATGCCAGATCTGACATAAGAAAGGGCACAATGCCGCAAACTATTGGCATCAACTTAATATGCAGTACACTCCCAGTTCCGGCAACAAAGCCTTAGCAGCAATGCAAGATCAACCTTCAACAAACTGGTTTCTTGATTCAGGGGCGTCATCACATCTTACAAACTCTTTGGATAATCTGTCTCTTACCAACCCATATCAAAGTTCCGACAATGTAACAGTCGGAGACGGGCGATCCATTCCAGTAGCCCACTCCGATCCAGGTTTGCTACAAACAAAATCCAGTAACCTTAATCTTGATCAAATATTGCATATTCCCGAACTTAAATACAATCTTTTATCTATTTCCAAGCTAACCAAAGATAATAATATATCTATTATTTTTTATTCTAATGGCTTCATTTTCAAGGATATTCCGACGCAGTGAGTTCTACTCCGCGGACCATGCCATGACAAATTATATCCGCTACAGACACTGCCATCGTCCTCAAATAGATCTGCTCTTACAGCCACTACCACGGTTCCCATTTCCTGGCATCACCGATTGGGCCACTCGCATACTAGGATCCTTAATATCATCTCTAAATGTAACAACCATCTTCATATAGACTCTACTTTCAATTCCTTTCATTATTGTGCTCTCGCTAAAGGACATAAATTGCCATTTGAGAAGTTTGTAAACATAAAACTTACTCCGCTACAGCTTGTGCACTTTGATGTTTGGGGCCCCTCCCCGGTGGAGTCGATTCAAGCATACATATTCTATGTTCTACTTGTAGATGATTTTACTAGGTTCAGCTAGATTTTTCCTATGAAACGGAAATATGAAGTACCACATATATTTATTAATTTTAAAAACTTTGTTAAGAAACTTATCTTGCACCAAATTAAATGTCTTCACATCGATGGGGGAATCGAATACAAGAACCATCATCTCACCAAGTTTCTCATTGAAAACGACATTGCTCATCAAATCTCTTGCCC
Source organism: Dendrobium catenatum (assembly GCF_001605985.2). Taxonomy (NCBI): domain Eukaryota; kingdom Viridiplantae; phylum Streptophyta; class Magnoliopsida; order Asparagales; family Orchidaceae; genus Dendrobium; species Dendrobium catenatum. The sequence continues at coordinate 335,013 of NW_021318754.1, forward strand.
CTATACACTGGAACAAAATGGCATCGCTGAAAGAAAATATCGACATATCCTCGAGACCATAAGATCATTGCTTTTCACTCTTCGGTACCTCCCAAATATTGGCATGATGCCACTATTACATCCATCTATCTAATAAAATGAATGCCATCACCCAACACAAACAACAAACCTCCATTCAAACTTCTTTTCAATCAACAACTGGAGTACAATCACCTCCGCACATTTGGTTGTGCGTGCTTTCCTCTAATCCCCTCCTCTTCGGCACAAGCTTCAACCAAAGGCACACTCCTGTGTGTTTCTTGGATTTTCTGAAAATTATAAAGGATATAAATGCGTTGATATTATATCCAACATAATTTTTATATCAAGACACACTTTGTTTGACGAATACATTTTTCCGTTTTCAAATCTAACTCCATCAAATTGAACTTATACTTCCACTGATCAACCATCTACGTTTACTCTTTTACCCGCATCTCTTCTCGAGATATCACAAACACTCAAAATCAAAATAGTTGTTCTCCCACCAAGCCATCCGTCAACATGTTTTGGCAGATTCACACACCACAAATCCTGAAGACTCTTTCAACTTGTCTCTGTCACTTCCATCCTCCACGACCACCCAATGTCGCCTGTCATCTTATGACAACCCGCAGACAAATTGGTTCCCTCAAACAAAGAGTAAGATTAAATCTTATTCATCTTACATCTACCTCTCAGTAGGGTGCAAAGCCTACCACGTATACTGAGGCTCTCAAAAACACTGAATGGAGGAAAGGCATGGCAGCGGAATTCTTTGCATTGCAAACACAAGGAACTTGGACTCTAGTTGAGCCTCTGTCAAATGCATCTATACTTGGGTGCAAGTGGTCCTATCGAACAAAATATCACTCAAATGATTCCATCGCAAGATACAAAGCCCGGCTTGTTGCATTGGGTAATCATCAGGAGCATGACATCGACGACAATGAGACCTTCAGTATAGTAGCAAAACTACCCACAATCAAGATTCTTTTAACTATTGCATTACATCACAATTGGTTCGTCCAACAACTGGATGTTACAAATGCATTTTTACATGGAAATTTGCAGGAAACAATATACATGGCTCAATTGAAAGGATTTGAGGACTCTACCAATCCCAACTACGTTTTTAGGCTTCATAAAGTCATCTACGGTCTAAAGCAAGCCCCACGACAATGGTACAATACGTTTACACCCTATCTTCTATCCCTTGGATTCAAGCACAATAAATAAGATTCACTGTTACTTCTTCTAAAACAAAAATTTGCCAACATATATCTACTAGTATATGTTGATGACATACTCATAACGGGGGATAATCAAGCAGCAATCAAGAAGCTTCTTGATCAACTAAACCTCAAATTTTCCATGAAACATCTTGGTGAGGCAAATGCCTTTCTCGGAATACAAATCAGGAAGCAACAATCTCAATACTTTCTCTAACAAGAAAAATATGCAGCCTCCATTCTCCAACAAGCCAACATGCTAGGTTGCAGCTCCCTCTCAAACCCTACAAAGCTACCGTTGGAATTTTAAACTAGCTCGGTCATTTCAGATCCAAGCACATATAGGAGATTAACGGGCGCACTACAATATTTAACATTGACTAGACTTGATATAGCCTTTAGCGTAAATCTCCTCTCTCATCACATGCACGATCAGCTTCCACAACATACTTATCTGCTCAAGAGGCCACTACGATACATCAAAGGTATGGTAAATTATGATTTACCCATTACAAAAAGTAATCTTCTCCTTCAATCCTTTTCAGATGCAGACTGGGCAGGTGATCCTATCTCCAAAAAATCTACATCCGGCTACTGCTCATTTTTAGGTAACACACCAATCTTCTTGATAGTCAAGAAATAACATACGGTGGCTCGATCATCGACCGAATCCGAGTATAGATCACTTGCAGCCCTCACAACCGACATCATCTAGCTCAAAAGAATTCTCACCGACTTTGACATCCAATCGGATCAACCAACATACTTGTTTTATGATAATACGTCCGCCATTTCTCTCGCAAATAATCTAGTTTTTTATGCTAGAACAAAGCACATAGAGATTGATCAACATTTTGTTTAAGATTAGATCAACAATCACAATATACAACTTCTTTTAAATAAGTATTGTAGATCATGTTGAGTCCAGTAATTAGGTTGTTAAGCCTAAGTAAATGTCCCAAGAATAGCAACTATTCAAACAGATCAAATAGCCGATATACTCACTAAACCTTTATCCACACCAAGGTTTCATTACCTCAGGCTCAAACTAAGAGATACAAGATCCATTAGTTTGTCGGGGGATGTTAGAGGACAAAGGATAATATATTTAGTTTAACTACAATGTCATACTTTTAATAAACATGTCATTAGCTTCTTATAGGCATGCAGCTAGGAATTCTATATATAGCCCTGTCATTGTATATGACTGAAGATAATAAAAGTTTACTTTGATCTTTCCATTCGGGTCTTCATCTTCTTCCTGGGTTCTTTCAAGAACCTCTACTCCTTATAAGAAACCTCCGTTCCTCATGTAATATTTAGCTATGCATCAAACATGGGAAGCTAACATCTTAATGAATGGTGTAGATAAATGGTGTAGGAGCTATAATGTGAGAGTATTCAAAGACTAACTCTCTTTCATGTACATAACTAACTTTTAATATAAGAAGACCTATTTTTTGATAGGATATATCAAATGAAACGTTATGCAAATTTCTAAACAACAGTTACAGATGATGAGAGATAATGGATGGAATTCTTTATTGGAAGAAGTATATCATTTTTGTAATATTTTTGAAGTTGATGTTTCTGTTATGAGTTCTACATTCAAAGCTAACTGATGATCAACACACAGAAATGATGACGTGACAAATTTACATCATTATTGTGTGGAATTCTTTTACACTATTATTGATATGCAACTTCAAGAGTTGAATAATATATTCTCTGAAGCTAGTACTGAATTGCTTCTTTGCTTTCCAAGTAACTCATTCTCTGCTTATAATAAGGAGAAATTAATTCAGCTTGCAAAACTATATTCAGCCTATTTTTTTATAGTTGAACTTGTGGCTTTAGAGCACCAGCTATCGACATACATTCTTGATATATGTATAAGCGAGGAGTTCTCAACTTTGGAGAGCATTACTAATCTTGCAAAATAATTTATTAAGGACGTTAAAAAAGATATTGTGTACCCCTTAGTTCACCGGCTTCTTGTTTTAGCATTAACTCTATCTGTTGCCACTGCTACAGTGGAGAGAGCATTTTCAACAATAAAAATTATTAAATATATATTACGCAGTAAAATGAGTGATGATTGGCTCAACAACTGTCCAGTGCCATATATTGAGAAAGAAGTAGAAAGATGTATTTGATTTGGTTCTAAATGAAGTTGTAATGCAACATTATCATAAGATGCAAATTAGAATGCAAAGCTTCTAATTTTTATTTTAATATAATAACTTGTTTGAATTTTGTTATAAATATATTTTTTATCTTTTATAATCCCCCCCCTAAGAATTAAGGCTGGTTCCGCCCTTGACCTTACTCCTACTAGTCATGATCATTTCCTTAACTTGAAATCATTAAAATCCACATAATGAGCTCAAATCCTAACAGTAATCCAAAACTCACTAGAGCTTTCAATGCAATGATTAAAGAATAAACATAAAATGCTCAGTTTAATATAATCAATATAGTTAATAATAAAATATTATTAATAAAATTCAAAATGGTCAATAATAAAAGTAGAGAATCATTACAAAGAATCTAAAAATCAATAATTTATATGAAATTCAATAAATTATTAAAACAATGGTGCAAAAATCATCCATAAATCATTAAAAAAATCTATCTTATATATTCATATGCATCATTTGTTTATGTATTATCAATGCATCCAATCCTGTCAATATTATTAGTGCTATGAATGTATGCATTTATAAATGTATGATTTAGCAAGACTGAACATCCAATTTTAACGTTGTGTTTTCAACATATTTTATCCCAACGGATTCCTACTTGGTAATCAGTTATATCAATTATCACTTATCCAATCAATCAATTATCATATTCAATTAATTAATTATCATTACAAGTGAATTCATTAAATCAACAAAGAGTTGTCACTCTCTGCCCGTCGGTGTCATCGATCATCTGTTACAGGCTACAACCAGAATAACACCACAAAATATCTTTAAAGGAAAGCTTGTTCGCCCACCCTCTTGCGTAAGGTATTATGTTTTAATAGCTAACCCATTTTATAATATTAATAGTTATTCTTTCTTGATTATACAAATGCCACAATAAAAATATAGTAAGAAACAATCAATTATATTCAATAAAAAAATCTATATAATAATCAAAATTATTAAAAATTAAAGTGAGATTTGAGTTACAACAAATAGAAAAAATCTCTGTATAAAATTAATGGATGAAAAAGCCCCGAACAACCTATTCTCTCTTCCCTCTTTCTTCTTTGGCAAAGCACGGTGTTGAAATTCAAACTTTTCATTAAAAAAAAAACATTTAAAAAAAATTGGATTATTACAACTGCTACGACCACCCATCACTTAGTTCCAACATCAACCCGCTACCTCCTATTGTTTTAGTAACAATATGCTAGCCGCTAGTCACCATCATCATTGACCTTTATATTACATTTATTTTATTTCAATTTAAACAAAAAAAATTACATGCATTTATTTTACATTCATCCAACCCATTCAAAATAATTCAAATATGTTGCACTTCTGTTGCAATATATTTCATTTTACTTGATATTCCATTTTTATCCAACCAAACGGCTCTCATGCGAGTGTATGCAGCATTTCTTGATAGTCTATTTAATAAATATGGATGCATTTTTAATAGAAGTCTCGTTTAGGTGCTGCATATACTTCTAATTAGGATACTCTTATGAAGTTGAAAAAAAGAAAATTAAATAAATGATTTTTTTTCAAATAATATTAATTTATTGAACCTTGAGGATACAACTCATACTGTCTGAATTAGACAATATAAAATATTATTACTTGATAAATTATTGTTTAGCTTTATGAAAATTAAATCCATATAATTAAGATTAAGATAATTTGTTTTTAAAAAATTGAACAAATAATAAATATTATTGTGAAAAAAACTCATACATTTTAAATTACTTTCCATGAAGTAGTTGTCTATGTCTTCGTTTGGGATAATTTTCGTATTCTTTTTTACCACAGTTTTGCAGTACAAAAATTTCTTAAAAAGCAAAAAATAGTGATCAAAAGCTATCCAAAATGAAACCTATATTGAGACCGAGGCATTAAACTTAATCACAAAATATTATTTCAAAAGTTATTTTCTTTATTATTATTATTAATTTTATATTCAAGTGATCAGAGCACAAATCAATATGCTTGATATCAGCTATTATTTAATTTAATTTAATTTAATTTAATAGGTGTTTTATTAATCCAAACAAAAAAGAGGTTTTGATTAATTAATTATTTGAATGTTCATGCTAAACTTGAATGCTTTGACTTAACAACTCCTTTGTCAATATATATGTCGTGTATGATACTCCAACGTAGAAGTTTTGGATTGGTCTCTTGGTATGAATTTTTATTAGGTCTGAATACCTGACGTAGCTCTACATTCGGACGTCAATAAAATGATGCCACATGCTCTTACTCTTTATATATCATGCGGCCCGACGTCCCGACCCGGACCGGAACCCAATATTGCTATGTATTAGCTGATTTGTACAGACCAAGGTATTGCTAGGTTTTGCTCGGTAACGAGAAATACCATTCTGTCATGACCAATACCTAACAATACCTAGCAATACCCCGGTTTTGCTAGGTATTGCTCGGTATTGCTATGTATTGCTCGATATTGCTCGGTATTGGTCTTGACAGAGCGGTATTTCTCGTTATTGCCAAGTAATACCGAGCAATACCTAGCAATACATAAACATAACAATACTGGATTTTCGTTCCGGGTTGGGTTGTCGGGCCGCGCGGTAAAAAAAAAAGAGCATGTGATGTCATTTTATTGACGTCCGGATGTAGAGCTACGTCAGGCGTCCGGACCTAATAAAAATTCCTTTGATATATTATGTAAGGGATCTCAAGATTGTATGCTTTTTCACATAATTGCAAAGGAAAAAAAATTGATAAGAAATATATTTTCATATAATATTAAAATATATGACATCTGATATAGAGTATTAAAGTATATATTTTGGATAGTGAGAAGGGCTGATTAGTGCTATGTTTAGCTTATATTTAATGTACCACATTCACCATTCACTTCATGAAAATAAGTTTTATTAAGTCAGATTATTTGGCACTTAGGAGAACAGGGGTGCTACTAGAAAGATTGACCTCATTTAAAAAAAATGAAAATCTTTTGTAAAATTATTTGTATAATTTTAATAAATTGTGATAAATCATGTGAATCATAAATAGATATCATTGAATAATCACAAACAAAATAAAAAAATAGAGTACAAAATAATCATAATAACATATATTAAATATTTATATTTTCATGCAAATCACAGCAAATAATTTAAATGACAAAAAAGAGTCATGACATAATTAGAATAAATGCCATTTAGATTAAGACTTCATTTAGGACGGCTTTCTTTCTACTTCTTAAAGTAGCTTTTTAATACAAAAAAATTAATTTTTGTACTAGATAGCTAATTTCAGCAATAAAAAAGCCGCCACAAACAAAGCCTAAAACTTCGTTTGAAACAACTTTTTTATTATTTTCTTTTTAGTAAAAAAAAATATTAAAAATTTACTTTATAAAACAGTAAAAAAATTAGCCTAAATGAACCTAAGATTTTATTACATCATGCAATCTTTCGTCTTGTAAACAATTCAGCATGGAAGTTCCCTTAGAATAGGAAAGGAAGCATTAATTTCTATATAACTCTCTCCCTTCTCCTATGTGGCCTCTCTCTTAGATCTATGATTTCATTGAACCTTTACCTATTATATCCGTTTGTTCTTGCGTCCTTGACATCATAAACAAATATTTTCTCTACTTCTCCTGCATAACGCAAATCAAGCTTTAAATGTCTCAGATTTTGTTGGGACAATTTTCTTCCTGTTCTTTAAAACAGCTTTAAGTACAAAAGTTTTTTAAATTAAAAAATAGTTTTAAAAAACCTGACCCAAAAGAGGCCTAAGACGCAACTAGCCAATCCTATTAAATTTTGCAACAACTTCAAAATGACTCACTTTCACCAATACAAAATCCCCAAATCATTAACAAACAGCATTTCAAAAGTTCCTCACAAAAACAAGCATTTATCACATTGTTGGAAATATAAATGGAGCTATCATATGTTACTGCGGCCACTGAGATGTCTAAGTGAGACAGAGATAGCCTAACCACATTTAAGAACAGTTTTACAATACAAACCTCAAACAAAGCCCTGAGAACTATACATGTACAGGAGCAAGGCACTCTAACAAGACCAGAAATTTAAAAAGTCTACAGAATATTTTGCTCTAAGCTATCACAGCAGCACATAATATTAAGCTTTTACAACGGTAGTTCTGTACATTGGAAACCATGTAAGGTTGCCAGAATGCTTAAAAGATCACACTAACCTCTTATCTCCGGTGTTCTATATAAGAAGGAAGATCCAGTTATTAACCCACAATGATATCTCTCATGCAAAGGGCTTTTGATCAACGACCTGCATTGATTCCAAAGATGCGAACCTTGTGCATGTTTGGGAACTTGGCGACAACCAATATAATCACTGCGAGTGTATTTAGAAAGAGCATTGGTTGCTGGTAGTCAGTTGTGTGTGAAGCTATCAAATACCTAGCAAAGAAGCCATCAAAATCAAATAGTTTATTAAAAGAACAAATGAGAAAATCAAAATTCATGTTACTAGCTAAATATTTCCATAGAAAGCTAGATTGAAGAAGGATATGTCCAACTCCACAGAATTTGGAGTAGTTTGCTAAACCTGAAAGATCAACCAATAGCATCATCTTCTTAGATTTAAGAACATTTATACTACTAGTATATGGTAATGAAATACTTTAGCTGAGACTATCTTGATTGAAATTTGATAAGAATGGGTCTTCACGCCATCAAATTCATTTTGAGGGAACTAAAATACCATTTTTCTTAATTTCTGACAAAATTTTGTTTCCTAGAAGGTAATTCAATAAAACACCATGAACTGGACAGGTAGGCATCAAAACTGCCATCATAAATCCCAAGACATTGTACAGGACGCTTATTATTCAAATGATAAGTTTCACCGATTCATTTTGCAACGGACAATGGATATTGGGACTCGAAAATATAATTATAAGGCTCTAAAATCAAACCAGATTTGACACTTGGAAGACCAGAGATCTTTACAATATCTACAAAAAGTGGAAAAGGAAAATGTTTTGTCGAAATAATTTAGGTCACATAAATGTTATCACAGAAGTAGCCTTGATCGGTCTAACAACCGGTCAAAGAAAGCCAAGGTTACAAAGCACTTGTATGTTTCCTATCCATTTGTGTAGTTACAAAGGTAAGAGATCATGTGATGTCATCCCTATGGATGTTATGTATATATCCCCAAGGTCAATTGGCTATATGTCATGAATTTTGTTAACCCCATGAACACATTAGATGGATAATCTAAATTTTAATAATAACAAACTTGTGTGATGGTTATTAATGATTGCTTTGAGAAATGTGCATAACCAGTCAAATTAAGTCAGCAAGAGAGTGTGAATCCAAATTGAAGCTTGATTAAACTAGAAGAGTAATTCACTTGATGCAATTTGTTGCTGAATTGATGTAATCATTGAATGCAAGCTAAGATAGAGATTCGCATGACACAATTGTTTAAGATAATGTGCTTAGTTACAGTTTAGTGTTTATGCATCAAATTTTTCATTTGATGGAATCAGATTGCTAAAACTTTAATCAAGAATCCAAGAGGCTTAATTGCCACTTAAAATTGAAGTTAAAATGAGTAAATATTTATTAGTATATTAAATATCTATTTTATAAGTATAATATAAAAGATTTGGAATTTCAAATGTCATACGTGATGTTGCCCGGTAATGGACAAAATAGCAGGCCAATAAGAGCATGTGAGCCACGTGAAGGATCCAGGAAAGGGCATTTAGCACATGCTGAATATATTTTCTTGGCCTAAAAACTAAAGTTTTGTGAGCAATTGAAGGTGGATGAGATAGATCCATCATTCCACTTCTCAAAGCAATATCCTTTTTTATTTTATTTTGAAGGAGTTCATTGTGGTCTCTCTCGAGGCTTTGATCAAGTTCTTGTAGAACAATATCCAAGTGCTTCCACTATGATTGAAGTCATTTGCAACAAGTTGTGCAATTGTTTTCATAAAGTTTTATTAAATTTTTCCACTATTCTCTAGGTTTTTCAAATCTTCGTTACCAGAAATAGAGGGAGTTAAACTTTTAAAAACATTTTGTATTGTAGCTTTCTTGTATTCGCTCTTAAGGAGAAAATACAGGTTATGGTTTCTCCAACTTTTGGAAAGCAAAACAACAAATAGATAGTTGAATCCAAAGTGGGAATGGTCAAACGTGGACCTAGGTCAATATCTTGATCGGTTGAGCGTGGTGCTTAAGTGTGAGCTTTGATCAGTTGGGTGTCGAACCAAATAAAAATTACATGTTTAAGATTACTATTCGTTTTTGCTTGCCTATTTATATTTGATTTGTTTGTTATCAGACTTCATATTCGTATTGTAATTTCATGTCCAATCATATATCTAGTAGTGATATTATTCACATTGTTGTGATATCTTAAAAATTGTTGATCACACACTCGTACCTTAATTTTTCTAAGGTTACAAAAAACCTGAATTTATTTTAGATACTCATTTCACTCATCCCCACTTGGGTGTGCATCACATAACAATAAAAATAACCCACAACACAGGGATAATGCTTATGGTTTCAAATTCCATGGCATCTATATTAATCCATTCCCTGCTAGATCAATTGAGACTTTATCTAGATAGATACATAGGCCTAGATTTGATTTAAATACCACTCCTCAACAAGCTCCTAAGGTCAGGCTCAACTTCTAATAGTTATTCAGCCAAATACTAGTAGTCAAATGCGGGCTAAGAAAATTCGTGCCCCGGCCTCTCCTCTTTCAAAAGAGTTTAATGAATTAAGTTCTGAGTTAAAATTTCAAAAGGCAGATTGGGCATAAAATAAGACACTACTAGAGATTCCGCCCTCATTTTGTGAGGACTTTATGATCTGAGTTCAGGTTTCCTATAGGCGCAAGACCCTATAGTTAATTATCCCTCCCGATAACGAGAGAGAACTTTCGATTATTAAGGCTAGTAGTCAATCAGATACATAGCATCCGGCATATAGTAGCACCATGATTTGGTTTTGAAAATTTAATATTTAAAATTAGAAATTTCACCATATTGCACTTAAAGCGGATGGTAGGGGAATGGATGAAGGACCCGATCAAGATCCCATGGTTTTGTCGTCCCGGGCCATCGTAGTCCTTGTTCTACTTAGTCAGAGGAGGTAGTCGACCCAACCTGACAGAAGGATCTTTGTCGGCAACCATGTGCTGCTTCGTCCAAGAGTACCTTGTAGACCTGAGATGAATATTTGTCTAAGGGGACAAATTTGAATCCACCTTAGCTAACAGAAGGCTGTGCCTTATCGATTCTATCCCATTGATTCGTATCTTAAGGATTTGATGTCATTGGGGGCAGCAAAGTCGTTGGACCAAGACACTAGGTCAGAAGATCGCGGTCGTAATCGTTAACAATGTGGAGCCGATCTGGCCAGGCCATGGGTCTTTACAAAGCCATCCAGCCAAACCACCGATTATAAGATCAATGTTACGTCCTTGCTGGCAATAGACTATTTGAGAATGAATCTTAATAATATTCTCGACCAAATATTAGCTTTTTGTGAATTGAAATAATTTTCATATTTGTCCACCCTTACTAATTATTGCGGAAGATGAATGGGTTTCGCTTTAAGTGTTTAATGATTTATTTCAAATTTTAATGATTTTTAGAAATTAGGGTTTTTATGGGCATTTGGGAGGCATTTTCTTGAATGTTTGGGTCCCCTTCAGTTGAAATTTTCTGTCAACATGGCCATCATTAGGGTATTCACGTGCAATTTCATGATTGAACTCTATCGACTTTGTCTACTAGCGACATAGGATTGTGTTCGTTGTGGGCTTCAAGTCTTTATTAGTGGATTTTCCTGGTTATAGGCCTAGAAGGCCTAATATGAACTTATTAAAATAAATATTTCGATCGACGCTATGACCGCATATTTGTTTGATAGTTCGAGCCATACCAACTCCTATCTACTTGCATAGAAGGATCGGGCTCGAATTAAATTTATTATTTGACCCGCGTAGCATCCTTAGACATCACGTGTGTACTCATAACAAGTTGACCGGAGGTCATGTGGGTGTATATTCTTACATGTATACATGTTAATATGCTTGCATGTATACTTTTATATTTGCATGTACACATGTTGCAGCACATAGGCGAGGGCATTTTGAAATATTTGGCGCTGATCAGTTGTGTGAATGGTCAGTATTTGGATGTGCACAATGCTCTACGTAGAAGCCCGTAAACACTTTCTGTCTGCTTTTAAGGATGCGGATTCGATGGCGTGGCGTGGCGTGAAACTATGGTTATTTGCTGCTTCTTGCAGATGAGTTGTTGTTAAGAAGTGCACAGGACTTCATTTGAGAATTTATAAGTGCCTTCTGTCCGCTTGTATGCATGTTGTGGATCCGGTGGCATGTCATGCAATATAGTTATTTTCTAGTTGTTTTATACAGGTAGATTGTCGTGCACTAACGAGTCTCCGACGACAGCTCGTAGATGCTAGCATCTGTTGCAATTCCCTCGTATCTGCTCGCAGATGATGTATTATATGTGTATCTGTGTTCATGGGGGTCTATTATGTTTGCAACACATCTATCACTGTTGCTTACATGCATACTACATCAACCGTCATTATTTGTAAGCATTGCGTTGCGCTCATTGTAAACCCTCTTCCATCTGTGGATAGATTATTATGCTAGTCGTGACTTCTTCGAACGTGCTGGTAAGAAGAATATCATATCTGTTGCATATCAATTGTCATCGCTTGCAGGCGAACCGATATGACAACTTGTGAATTGATGTTGACCGCTAGTGAATTAAGTTTACTACACGCATCCTTTCATTGGCATTTGCAAGGATCCCTTCACATTCATCGCATGTCAATCATTGCTTGCAGGGATCTGTGCCTTTGTTTTTTATTGGACAATTGTTAGCTGTGGAGGCGTTACAGTATTTTTGACACAACAACTTGTAGGTACTTTGCATGAGCCATAAATGTGCTACCTTTGCCTGCATGAGGATCAATGTATTTGATTGTCGTTGCATGATTGTTGAATGTGAGGGTGCTGCAACAACTCGTAAGTGCCTCGTATACATATACTGTAAGTATATTGACTGTAGAAGATATGTTGTGTGCGTATCTGTATCTTGATGTTGATTCCATTTGGACTTTAACTTAATTAAAGTTACTTTAGCTGTCTGACCTGTTATATAATACAAGTAGCGTAAGATGTCAAAAAAGCATGTAGGATGAACTAAAATTAATGGTCTCAAAACAGGTATTTGGGTCAGGTTCTGAGTCGAACCTGGAGTTGACCCATGTCCAATTCAACTGACCCAAACTGGTTTTGCAAACGGGTCAGAAATTCAAACTCGGACCTGACTCGTCAAGTTATCGGGTTGACCCGACCCCGCTAACCCGATTTTGCAAATGGGTCGAGTGCGTAAGCGAGCTGCGCGAGCTACGGGATTGTGGGCGAGGCGACCTGGTGGGACCGCGTGAGTGTGCGGGTACAAGCTGGAGAGCAGGAGTGCGGGTGTGCGGGGCATGTGCTATTGCAGAGCTGTGCGGGACTGCGAGAGTAGGCATGCGAGGGAAGAGGGCGGCCTGGCAGGTGCAAGACCGCGCGAGTGCGGTGCTGGTGCGCTATTGCGTGTGCTCGGGCTAGGACTGTCTCACGGGACCGCACAGAGCATTGTGCGAGTGCAGGCGAGGCGACACAAATGGACAAGTGGACTCGGGTCAAATTCTGGTTAGCGGGTTGACCCGAACCACACCCGATTTTTCAAATTGCTCAAAAATTGAAACACGAACCGACCCGTTTGTTAAATGGGTCGACCTGAACCTAGATTATTCAAGTCGGGTTCGAATTGAGTCAATAATTGATACCCCTAACCAAAATATCATTATACGATCAATCCACTAAAAATGATATAGTGATTCACATATTTTCTGTAGCTCTATTATTATGTATGAAATCCAACGTCTATCTAATCTTAAGGAACCAGCTTAAAAAAGAACTAAGGATGCCTGAAATTGAACCAGTCCAAATGCATAGCTTGCAAGTACTCACATAGGAACCAGGGACAATGTATCATTCCCTTCTATTTCCCTTAAGAACGTAAAAGCTATGCGGGTTTGGGCAATTTAGTGCTACCTGGTTGATTTAAAATTAAGATGGTCTAGTGAGAACTTATGCAGTCCCACTACTTCCCAAAAAGAAGTATTCTCCAGTGATAGGGCATTTAATCAGAAACTACCTATTTAGCATCAGAAAGATACTTACAAGACAACGGGGACAACAGTCAAAAACTTCCTATTACGTGTAAGCTGCTTGCCATTATCAATCTGCTCCCACCATGTCAAATTATTGTATATGCCCTGATCTTCAGCAAAGGGTGTTCCCTTTCTCCAATGGAAAAACTGATAAGTAATCTGGAAAAAAAGATGTTTTAGACAAACTAAAAAATATTGAATAAAAAGTTTTCAAATAAAATGAAGTACAGAAGTAGTATTCTTAAAAGCAAGCTTGGCGCTCATGCCTCAACTTGGTGCCCAGGTAAGGCAACATGATGCCTCAAACATATTCAAGAAGAGCAGTACTTCTAATGCTTTGCATCGGCAACTGGCTTAATGCACAAAGCAACAAGCCAAGTGCCTTGATTAGATGGATGAGAGCTAATTCTGCAAACCCCACCCAGAATATGATTTAGCTTTTAATGATGAGAATTTACATGGTATGTTGTAGGAAGAGTAATAGTAGTTGGAGAAACAAGAATTAAGAGATCAAAACGAAACGGAACAGATCCATTCAACGAATAGCTAAGGCCATCACCAAAATATTATAGGAACGCAGCAAAGGTCAGCCTATAATTACTAAATAGAAAGGCAGCATTAGCCACAGAGTCAAAAAACAATTTAAAAAATGGCATAGGAAACAATGGCAACAATAAAAAAAAAAGAGTGTGAGATAGGGGACAATCTGCTCCCGGCTAGAAGAGTTAATTAAAAAAAGATAGAGGGACGATGCACTTAGAAGAAAGCCACGATGAACAAAAAAAAAAAATAACGAAAGTGCAAGCCAACCCAAATCATGAGACTGTTATCATCAATTTGGGTCGTCATTGTTGCCTCAGTGATTTCATCCTATCTCCTGACCACATCACTAATCTAATAAGCCCAAGGCAGAGACGAAATTTCGCCTACTCTGAATATTTTGCGGATCATCTAACCTTGACCGTCATCAAAAGTTAAATGTATGGTTTCTAACCCACCACATTGCAATGGCCTCAAGGTGTCACTGGGGAATTTCCTCGTTATATGTTCCATAAAGTGCATCCTTCATAATAGTATATGTTGCACTAGGTAGGAGACGGTGCAAAAATATGACATTTTAAAAGTGAAAATCATAAAAATAATGAAGACTATATTAAAAATCCAGCCTATAAGAAAATTTGTTCCAAAAATGGAAAACTAATGTCATATAGCCAGAACATAAGGCTCTTCAACATACATGAAACTTGAATATCACACCCCATATAAACTCCAACTTAATCAACTAACTTTACATAAGTTATGCATACTAAAATTAAAATAAGTGAAAAAATAGGTAGATAAATTAAATGTACATGAAACCACTTCTCAGTGATATCAAACAAACACATGACAGCAAAAACAATTAAATCAACAAATAATCACGCATGCTTCCAAAAGACATTAAACTTTTGAGGAAGATCAAAGGAAAATAGTTCTAGAAGGAGAAAAAAGCCAAAATGCACATGCAAACCGAGCTATTATTTCAGCAAGGAAACAATAGATATGTTTTAAATAATCAAACCAACAACTACTAATAGAAAGTGAGCTCAAATTGGATGCTTTTAAATTCATTGCCACCTCTCTCTCTCAAAAAAAAAAGGTAATGTAACCCAATCAAAAGAGCTCTCAAAGAACAGGATAGGGCACTATCATGCTTTCATCATAAAAAAAGTGTCATCATGTACGATTAAAAAAAATTTTAAATTTCATTTCCTCCCAAAAAATATTGTTTCTATGTGCCATGCATACATAGTGCACTCTATCTTATACACTTGATTGTATCACTAACAGCATGGAAAGTGCACCATGTCATGTCTTAGGCCAAGACGCATGTAATTTTGAAGTATTGACAATATGCTTAGGTGTTGCGAGGAAATCACCTTGTAATAGTTGCCCTAAAGTGTTTGAGAATAAAACCTCAACACAATCCCCAATAAATATTGTGAAAAATACCATCCATGATGCACCAATATAGCTATAAGACACATTTATTATTGAAAATATAATACAGACATGTGTTGAATACACACGCAAGTATAAAATACATACAATCTAATTCACATTATAATTATTTGTATTCTTCTACAAAATCAATAAAAAATAAGATTATAAAAAAGGCATTTAAACAAATTAATTGTTAAATGCATAATTTAATTATCTTTTTCAAAACAAGTTCGTTATATATGCCCTTCATTTATTTATTTATTTTGATAAGTCACATTGACAGCATGTCCAACATGTGTCAAGAGCATGATATGTCCTGCATGTGTTGAACACTTCATATTTATATTAAACAATGTCGGTGCATTATATAATATTATGGATTGCAGAGCTCTATGCGCCACAAGACTTGAAAATAACATAGAACGACATGTATAATATTTTATATAAACCAAAAAATGAACATGAAATTACCAAGAAAAATTCAATAAATAATAAATAAAAGATTAAAAAAAATCTTAAAAATTTAACACATTGATGCCCAAATATGCAAACCCATGATCATAGTCATATTGTAGATCCTTGAATATCCTCCCACAACAACAATAGTCCAATTGGTTGAATGCCAATCTTTTGCATTAATGCTTATTAATTGAAATTATTGGCATGCTTTGTCACAATAATAAACTATTGTGCACCAACTCTGTTAACAAAACAACCCCACAACCATCTTATACTTCATCTTCAAATGAAATCATCATTGGCTAACCTCAATTCTACATCGATTTTTGCCCTATAGCAACTATTGTTGGGTATTATGCTATCATTTGATTATAAATAATGTAGTATGAATTTATAAATTTAATTTATATATTTATATATGAACTAAATTTCTATTAAATGTGAACTAAAATCAATGATTGGGGATATTTATATTTAAATATATAACATAATTTAATAATTATTTATATTTAAATTTAAAATTATAAAATATATTATTTATGTATGAATTTTATTTATTTTTGAATCCCAAAATTACATTATTTCATAATTATTACATTTTTATCTTATCATTCAGATAACATTTAAATATTTTGATATTTATTACATCTTCTGGTTCGACCGTGGTCCAACTCCGGTCGAACCATTGAACCTTGAACCTCTCTATTTTCTGGTTCTATCTCTGGCCTACTTTTACAACCTTGATCTCAACACGCCAAAACAAAATGGGATGACTAAAAAAAAGACATCTACTTAAGGTTATCAAGACTAGTCAGTTCTAAAATCATGTCGCAAAAAGATATTGGTGAACAACTATTCTAACCTCAACAATTTTGATTAATAGAATCTTCTAAAATGATTGATTTCAAAAGTCCCTTGAACTACTCAACTACCTCATTGAATTCTTTCCTCTAGAATATTCACACTGATATGAATATAAATGTTATTATCTTATCAGTAGAAAATTTCTATATAAAAAATGTCACATTTAATAAAAAACAATCAGACTTAAATCAGACTTATCTTCAGAGTAAGAACAATCATATAGGTGATAAGTCTAATGAATTTGTTATTTTTCTCTACATTATTCAACTACTAACACACAAGAGACAAAAGCTTAATCCCACAAAGATTAACACTTCGGATAGTAAACCACTCCAGGTATATAAAAGAAGGACAAAGACCATCTAAACTTCCTTGCAAATCCAAGACTTGGAACTTGTGTCAGTTAACTTTCCAACCTCTTCTAACAATGAACTTGATCAACCAATTGCTACAAGAAAAGATGTTGAACATTCCCTATACCCTATAACTAAATACACATCTTTTAAAAATATTCATACCTATAAAGCTTTCCTTAAATATAATACCATTAAAATTCCGCAAACTCTACTTAAGGTATTAGGAAATAAGAATTAGGAAAAAACCATAAGAGGAGATGAATGCCTGAGAAAAGAACCACACTTGAAAACTAGTTGAGCTATCTAAAGGAAAAAAAGTTGTACGATGTAAGTAAATTTTTACATTAAAATATAAAAATGGAGTCTATAAAGCTATAAAACTAGGTCTAACGGAATAGTCACAAGAAAAAATTTTCCCCAATTATAATAATGGATATGATTCATATCTCTTTAACTACTAGTTTTGAATGGTCTATGTAACAATATGATGTAAGCAATGTCTTTTTGCATGGTGATATGGATGAAGAAACTTTTATAGATCTCCCACCAGGATTCAACAACTGCTTTTCAAAAAAGTAGGTACGCAAACTAAAAAAAGCATCAAGTGGATTAAAGCAATCTCCAAGAGCATGGCTTAAAATATTCACGAAAGCTATGAGTGTAATAGGATGTAAACGAAGCCAATGAGATCATACATTTTTTATTAAACATGCAATTAAAGAAAATGTGATAGTTCATATTATATATATTAATGATATAATTGTCATAGATGTTATGGATGAAGAAAATGAATCACTTATAAATACTTACAACAAAATTTAAAATCAAAGAACTCGGTAATCTTAAACATCTCCTTGGCATAATAGTGGCTTAATTAGAAAAAAAAAAAAAGATATTTATTTCACAGCTAAAATACATTCTAAACCTATCAAGAGAAACAAATATAACAAACTACAAGTCATGTGAAACTCCAATAGAAGAAACTCAATATTGATGAACAAGGAATTTTAGTTGGCAAATGATGATATCAAAGATTAGTTGAAAAATTAATTTACCCATCTCATACTCATCCAGATATTGCATTTACAATAAGCCTCATAAGTCAACATGCGTGAACCAAAGAAATATTCCCTCAAGCTATTATAGTCCTTAAGTGTTTAAAATCTAACATTGGAAAATGAAATTATCTGTAAAAGGCGTGAAACTCTAAAACTAGAAGGCTATCTTGATGATGGTTATGCGGGATATTGATACATAGAAGACCAACCTCAAGTTATAACACATTACTCAGGGAAAATCTTATAACTTCAAGTAAAAACAACTCATGAACTCAAGGTTAAGAGCATAACCAATTTTTGTAATTGTTCAAGGTATATATGAATCTTTATGAAAAAAATATTATAAAAAATCTAAAAATTAAATGGAAAGAATCTATAGGAATGTATCGTGATAACAATTATGCAATTAAGATTGTCCAAAATCCATTATAACATGATTAAATCAAACAGGTGGAGGTGGACAGACATTTTATTAAAAAAGTAGACAATGGGTTGATTTGCACTCATGTTACAATAGGCAATCAACTCACTGACACATTCACCGAAGGCCTTAGCAATCTAGCATTTAAAATTTTTTTAAGCAAACTAAGAATGCAAGAATGTTTGTTGGCACAAAATAGAAGGCGATGATGCAACTTTACAAG
Source organism: Dendrobium catenatum (assembly GCF_001605985.2). NCBI lineage: Eukaryota > Viridiplantae > Streptophyta > Magnoliopsida > Asparagales > Orchidaceae > Dendrobium > Dendrobium catenatum. The sequence continues at coordinate 354,079 of NW_021318754.1, forward strand.
TGCAAATGGAGCAAGTGGGGGTGGACAGCTATGGCAGTAATTTCAGACAGGGATTATGGGTTACTTCATGCTAGAAATGGAAGGCAACGAGTTGAGATTGGCGAAAGCAAAATGAGAAAGGAAAAGGCACACAGATTCATAGAAATAAATGAAAATGGAAATTAAAGGCACATGAATCAACGAAATTAAGCCTATATGAAAATATGAGGGCACATGTATTCACGGAGACTTGAGAAACTTTTTTAGTTGAAATTATTGCTCATTTTAAAGATGTATAGGCAACTCAATGTATAAACACCGTTTGAACGCATGACAATGCAACTAAGGCTTTCACATTCTCTTATTACTAAGAAGTGTGGCGACATCTCTCTCCATTTGGATGTTGGCTTCCCCATGTGGGAGCATTGATGACCAAAAAAAAAAAAAGAAATTGGATTCCTGATTGATTGAACCTAGAAGTCAGGCCTGAATAAGACCCAAATAAATTTGATCAATCAATTTTGGATAAGCCCAAACAAACTAGGTTTAAAGCAACCAAATAAGGCTTAAATCAACCTGATTGCTCCCAAAACTACATGTTGAGAAGTAAGCTTTGCCATGAACAATGAAACATGTACTAATACATTGGATGCTTTAAAAGATGTCTTACATTATAGAAGGGTCCCAAAAAGTTGTATAAAGAAAATGATGGTATGAAATATGTGCCAAATTATAAGCTGCTTTGAAACCTATGAGTTGGAAGTAAGCTTTCATATGAGTATGACCAATGAAACATGTACAAATGAATTGGATGGTTTCAAAGATGTGTTAAACGATAAAGGATTCTAAAAGTTTTCTAGGGAAATAATGTTAAGAAATATGAAAAAAAGTATAAGTTACTTTGAAACCCATGTTATGGTAGAGGATTAGTTTACTAAAGGAACGAAAAATTTTGAAGGCTACGCAAAAGTAAAAAACACCAACAGATTAAGAACTGAATAAGGAACATCATTAGGCTAATAGCTCTCTTCAAAATTTCAAATCTATTTTCTAGTACACTTCAAAAATTGAGCCAATATAGACACTTAACCTAAGAAACTAAAGCACTAATCCTAGTTCACATAAGCACAGAGCTAATAACTTATCAAACTAAAAGGAAAAAAGATTGCAATCATCGGTATTAAGGGATCATTTTTTGACATAATTGTTTAAAAGTGATTAGAATTGAGTTTCAATGAAGTGAGTTTTATTGTTCTTTATTCGTTTACCAGACACTCATTTCATATGACTCAATTCTTGTATTTGTTTAGATTGTATTGAAATCCATTTTTACCTATCCTTCTACTAATTTTATAAGCAATGCACCAACCTATAATCCTATTAATTTTATATTATTCCAATGCAACTAAATACTAAAAGTAAAACTAATGGTGAAACTCAAACCCACAAAACTAAGGGCTCATGTGGGCCAACGTCATCATGGCTTTTCTTAATAAAAAACTACCACGACTCTATTCAGCTGCCACTTTCTTATTCCTTTGTCTAAATTTTTATGATGAGAAGCAGCTTTTTATAACCATATATGCTAAACTAAGGTAATTATAATAAAGTTAGTGTATAATTTGTTTAAAGAGAAAAATGACTATAATGCCAACAACAAATTTCAAAAAACTATTCTTATGAACATAATTCTATATCTACTTTTACATATAGCTGCAACAACCCCAAATGACTAAAACTCACTTCTCATCTTTATAAAGGTGAGTTTAAAAAATAAAAAATCACTTTTGCTTGCATTCTACAAAACAAATATCTTGAACTTAGTTATTGGAGGTCATTCCAATCACTTATCTCAAAATAAACTACCTAAGTCGAAACCTATTACCATAAACCTCTTATAGCTATTCAAGGATTAATCCAAAAAACTATCCAACAGCATAATAAAACAATGAGATTATGGCTTTCAATCAATATCAAATCAAGCTTACAAATTCACACTTCAAACCATTAAGAAGCTCCTTGAATGAGATGCTTTATGATTGCTAACAAGAAAAACTTCACATAATAGCCATCTTCATTGATAATTCCCTACGCATTCACTTAAATAGATCATGAGTAGTATGTGTTCCCTACTCCATGCCCTTGATGCCTAAAATATATATTTGCACCAGAAATTATGTTCCTAGCCATTGATTGGACATGCTTTTCAATTGCAATGTTACTTATCATTAGGTTTCCCCACATATTAGAAATGATGATTATCATAATAAGAAATCATATATTTTCTATACCTAAGATTAACAAAACTTATGGACCCCATATGGTTATGATTAGAAGTTTGAACCAAAAGATGGGTACTTTGTTGGAGGCGTTCAATTTCCCACCATCATCATTTTCGGTAATAGCTAAACTATTTGAAGTGGGCTTCACAAGTCCTATCACATCCATTCTAGTTGAGTGATACATTAGAAAACAAGAAAAGATTGATAACAAGTTTGAGTGTGAAATTTTTAAACGGAGAAAAAGTTCAAAATAGTCCCCTGACTATTAGTGAGTGCTCAATTTAGTCCCTCCACTATTAAAAATTGATCCAATTTGATCCATCTATTAAAAAAACTGTCCAAACTGACGAAAAGTGCCACTGCTCTCGCACTAATTGATAATTTGAGGAGCATTTTAGTAACAATTTTATAATTTATAATTTTTTTGACTCATTTATCAAGATTGTGCCCATGTCAGTTATTTGCAATAATGGAGTGGCAAGAGGAACTAGGACTTTTGACATATGAATTGTGAGTGGTGAAGCATTGTCAAAGAAACGTCCAAACGACGATCTCCAACAAGAAGTGTGCAAGTGACAAAGCATCATATCCTGTGAAGATGATGTAGGGAGTGCAAGCGAGCGGACATCATGACATAAAATGCATTTGACAATCACGATAGCAATCTCTAACCATGGCTAACTAAGAAAGCATAAAAAATCACAACGATATGAGTTCTTTGAGCTTTTTTTTTAATCATTGAAGGCTATGGGAACTACAACTATTTTTTAAGGCTAACCACTATTTTCGAGCAATACAAAGGATGTCACAGGGAGATCGACAAGAAGAAATATTGTCGACCATCAATATGAATGTTTTTGAATGATAAGTTTGCCCATTGTTTTTTTTTTTTTAAGATTATGTCGTAGGGTTTTTTTTTCTGATTGTACAGTATAATATTTGTATGCCTTCTATTAGTCAAACATAAAATAATGAACAGTGTAAAGTAATTTTCAAATGGCTTGATGATACTTTTTTTTTAACTCTTTAATGGTTTGACTGAGCAGGCAGTTGTTGATTTGGAAATTATTAAAAATAAGGATGTGGAGGTAGATGAAAGCGATAATGATGGTGAGAATGAGGATTACGAGCATAAATTATCAAATGATTGTGAGAAATATGTAGATAGTGATCATAAGAAGTGTGAGCATGATGAGCTGTCTGAAAATAATATGGACCCTTCTATTGAATTTAGAGGTACTGCTAAAAAGGGAAAGAAGAAGATTGCGATATATAATGAAAACTTAAATAACATGTTGAAGAATAATTGTGAAGTTGACTGCCTTATAAGTGATACAAAACAAATGCACTAACTTTTTCTTTCATTTTATTTTGTCTCTTCAATTTAGTCAAAATAATATGATCCATATTGTAGCTTGTAGCTAGCACCAATATTGAATGTGTGCATACAGGCAATTGGTAAGTTAGCGAATAAAATTTTATAAACAACCATGCAATTAAATTTTATTGATAACTAATGTGACATTTTGTTCGTTAACAAGTCTATATACCCAAACAAAAGAAGTGATGAGGACATCATTCAGGCATGTGTACCGGCGACGGAATCATAGATCGACGGCTACGATTCAGCGTCTTTACTTTTGATGCATTTCTTTATGTTTTATTTAGTTTTGTTGTTTTCCGAGTTTACCCCTATGCGGAGTGTTTTTTTATTGTAGCCCGGAGGACAATTGTGTACTTTTCTTTTCTTCATGTTTGAGACCTATATATAGTAGTCTTATGTTTTATAAAAGAATGATGAATGATTTGATGAATGAAATTCTAACTTGTTTTCTTATTGATCTCTTTGTGAGTTCATGAGAGTGGTGAAGCCTAGGAGAGGCCAACAGAATACCCAACAACCCACCAACGGGTGAGCTCTTGGTTCTTTTATTTTAATTTCTTCTTCCTCCTCCCTTCTTCCCCTATACCAACCGGCAACCCCTCCCTATTTCCCCAAATCGACGGCACCATTGCCCCTTTTTCCATCACCAGCCGCCCTCTTCCCCTATCAAGCCGCCGGCCACTTCACCAATCTGGCGGCCGGCCTCCACCCCACCACCCCTCTCCTCCACAAGCTTAACCCGCCGGCCACATTGCCTCCAAAATTCTGAAATTCAAAAGTTCCATTGCCTTTAATCACTTTCCCAAATTAATTCCTAGTCAATTAGGAAATTTTTCTATGGGGACTTCAATTATATAATTAAATTCAAATACTTTCCTTTTGCTAGAAACCCATTTAGGAAACCTCATTTAAATCAAATCTGAAATTAAATTCAGATTTGATTTTAATCATTATTTATTCCTTAAGGGGCCACATACTTAAAATAATACCCCAATCCCCCTCCCTATATGGCCGGCCCCTTACCAAGCCTTTTCTCTCTCCAATTTAAGTGTCAATCACCATTAATTCCCCTTTAATACCCCCTAAACCGCCGGCACCTATTGCCTCTTTGGGATAAATTTTGAAATTCAAATTAATCCCTCCCCTCCCTTAGAAAAATCTGAATTTAATTTCAGATTTACTAAACCCCTCTCTCCACCTCACTAAACCCAACCCAAGCCGCCCCTCTATCTCCTTGGCCGCCTCCCTCACTTGCCTCCTTCCCCTTGGAAGCTGACGCCTCTCATGTCTTTAGAAGCCAAAAGAAGAAGACAAACTCTTTCCTCCTTCTTACCCTCGGTGTATGACCGACCCTAAGGTCGACCGCGGTTTTGCCTACAACGCACAAGGAAAATCGATATCCTACTTTCTCCTTTCTTCGATCCGGATTGGGAATACGAAGACTCTGTGGAGAGCTACGTCAACCGCATCCTCTATTGCCTCGCCGAGACGATTGAAGATCAACGACCCAAAGGACCTTGGCTTCTCGTCGGCCGATCTAAGACCTCTTCTCCTTCGGCTACTTCTCCCGCGAACAAGGCCATACGCGCCACATGTCTTTGTGGTGGCATCATTGGGATTGCTTCTACCATTCTTCCGCTAAACCCTACTTCAAGAGCGAGTGAGAAGGAACTCTTGGTGAACCCTTCTTGATGTTACGCTGTGGATTCTTGTTTTATTGCTATTAGTCTTACTATTTTGCTTTCGTTGTTATTTGCAATTGTCTTGCTAATCTCTTTGTAACCGCTTTTCATTACTTAATCTATTAACGAAAATTCTAAGAATTTGACTTGGGTGAAACATAAGTTTGAAACTAGCAAAGCTCATGTTCAATATATATTGTTAAATTCCTAAACAACTCTTATCACATATATGTTTTCACATCAAGTCGGGTATATGAAGCTCGGAGGATATTGCAGACAATGAAGTTTTTGTATGAGCTTTTGTTTAAACATTTTAGAGGAGATCATTAATAGACATATTTTTTGTAACAAGAGTTTTGAAGTCTAGTAGCTAATATCACCATTTTTGTAATAAGGATTTTGAAATTTCACAGCCAATGAAAATATTTTTATAACAAGAGTTTTTTACTTTTATAAGAGCTTCCATTTAGATTTTGCTTACCACGTACATTTATCTGATATACTTACATGTAAGAAAACATATATTTAGCTCTTTATTGAGTTCATGTTCAAGGAGACGTTGCTCGAAGGCAAATGAATATCACGCACCTTCCCTAGCCAAGTTATGTATCTTCAAAATTTAGTTTTATCTTTTGATAAATGAATAATTAGCCGCTTTAAAAAATAATGACAATAAATAAATGTTGCTTTGAATATTTTTAAAATAATAAAACAAAAAATAAAGCCAAATAGGCCCTAAAGTTTTATGTTATGTTGTTAGAAAATTTTAAATCATATTTCAAAATCTAAGAAGGGTTCTTCACCTTCCCATGTAGAATACAACAAGAAAGCATGAAAGAAAATACATCGTCATCTTCCAATCATTGAACAGGAACTTTCAGTACTATAAGATTACATGGTAGGAAATATCCTCTAACAATATATAAAATGAAAATTTCCTTTTAAAAAACACTAAATAAGGTCATAATTAAAGTAAATTTGTCAACTCAAGCTAAAGAACATAAATATTTAAAAAATTTCTACCATATAACAAGTAATTAATTCATTTATAACCTTCTAAATATCAAGAGGATATGCAAATCATGATAAGACTACAGATTGCGGCATAATTTACAAATCCACTTTCAAGTATGAGAGAGCCTCTCCAATTAGATAAGGAACAATGATCATGTTTAGCTTCCGCTAAAACCATATTAAATTTCTTCTAGGAAACCCAAACCATGCCTATTCAGTATGAGTTTATCAGATAAACAATATGTGAAACTTGTCATATTTTATGGATAAAATGGCTCACGTCCATCTCTTATTTATAATTTTAAGAGATGCAATTCTCTAAACAATAAGCATTTAAGTAAAATGGAATTTCAATTTCATGATATTAATGAACATGCATGCTTGAATAACATAGAACACAAATTCTTTGTTCTTACCTTATAAAACCCACATTTGACTGCCCAGACTCTAAAAATTCTTGTCATGTTATGATCTAGTTTCAGTTTTCAGTTCAATTGTCATCCTTAAATGCAATCCATCTATAGAATATTAGTTGGGCATTAAATCATCAAATAGGTCAATCATGCGACACAAAACCCAACTAAGGCTTGGTTTGGTAATATTTGTTACGAGATAAATTCTTGTTGGTCCGATAGATGAGCTACTTCATGGCCATGGACAAATGCAGGGTTACAACAAGCTATAAATCAATGCATTAAAATCACAAGCCTAGGAATAGTTGAAACAGAAGACACTCTCTTATACACAAATGATAACCAACAATTGAATATCAACACTTGTAAATGAAAAAAAAAAAAAAGTGCGTCATGGCCAAAGAACAAAAATAATTGCCACATGAATAGTAAAACGAAGAATTTTGAAGAGGCCAATAAAATTTAAAATCATGAACCATCCTAAAATTCGGCTTTAAATTCTCAGAAACGCAGAAAGAAAGGAAAAAAGAAAAAATAAGGTTTGAGAAAAAGTCAAACTACCCAATGGATAAGGACAATCAACGAAATATCACAATTCAAAGAACCTATAATCCTACTCAGAACTCCAAACAAGAAACGAGAGACCGGCGACGGCCGCTATTAAAAATACCACCACTGACAACAACCGAAACCCTAACGCAGAGCCAAAGGCAGAGATTAGTGGAAACATACAGCGAAGTGGACTAGATTGACAGTTGTCCAGGCTATGCCGGCGGTGCAACCGAAGACAGAAAGGACGAGGAGCCACATGAAGAAAAGTATGAGTATGTAGGTCGTCCACACCCCCGGATACATGAACCACTCCGTGTTCTTGTTCAGATCCGGTGGCGGCGTCGTCTCCACATAAAGCTTAGCCATCTGAATCCCTTCCTCTCCCTCTCCAAGACAATCACACCCAAGTTTCTCCTCCTCCTCTAAAGTCCTCCTCAACCCAACCCCAAGCTCGGATCTCACAGGGAGCTAATTCAATTAAATACCAGCAGGGCAACGTAGAGAGGGTAGAGATTAGGTAAAGAAGAGGCGACCGAGGATCGACGGCCTTCCGGTCAAAAGCTGAACTTTTACTTCACCGGTGGGCGTTATATTAAATATTTCTTGGACTTTGAACGAATTGATTTTATGAAGCACACACGGATAGAGGATAGACTATTCTCAGCCGAAGCTTCTAAGGATGGATGTTCATCGGCGGGCATCTCATTAAATATGAAAAAAAATTTATATTTTAGTTCTTAATTATAAAAAAATAGAAAAAATATATAAATAAAATAAAACTTGAATCCCAAATCTAGCTACCAACTCAGTAGATTATTATAATCTAAACCCTAAATTAATACAAGGAAATATGAAAAGTCATATCTTATAATTCATTTGACACATGTGCTAGTTTACTGATTTCTCTCTATAATCATATAAATGTTACTGCTATGATTTGATTGCTAACATGCATATTGATCATTTACCTTGTGTTGATTTCAGTTATAAGTTTTGGTGACTTGTTGGACTTTTTAGCTTATTTAAGTTTTAAAATTCTATTAAAATTCATGCTTCATGTCGTATCAAACATTATTCTAATTCAAGTATCTTTAGTTTGAGCGATAGGTTGGAGCAATGTAGCATTACTCTTTAAACATTAGCTGCAACATCAACATTTTAATATAAATATCTTAAGTTCAACATTTAAATTGAATTACTACTTTATTACTACTTAAACAAATACTTAAGTAGCTAAACAACTTTGAATCAAGAGTTAAATCTTTTTAATCAGTATATAAATCATTTATTTTTTAAGATTACAATTAATGTGAACATAAAATAGATTAAAAGTCGACCAACGGGGATATGCAAACATTGGTGTTGGTCGATAGTGGTTGGCGGTGGCCGACAACAGCTGCAAGTGGCGAAAACTGACGACAAGCAGTGGTGGCCAATAGCAATTGGCAGTGACCGACGAAGGCTCCCAATGGAGATAACGAGAGGCGACGACAACCAATAATAATGATAAAATTTATGATCTATTTGAAAATTATTTGAATCTAAAGAATTTGAAATATGTCAAAATTACACTCAATAACGCATTTCAAATATATAAAAAATTTAATTAATATTTCTTTTACTTCAAATTAAATATTAATATTTTTAAAATTCTTATATTTAAAATATTTCACACCTATTTTAGGTCAAATCAAACAGCACTAATACAATTTATTGTTAAGGGCCAAAAGATTATGATAGTTGGAAAACCTCAAAATCATAATGGCGGCATTACCGACATGCTATTTATTAAGAATATATTCTGTTAGATTTCAATACCTTCAACAACCTCAAGAAGTTGACCAATCAACCCCGCAGTCAAGCCGTGAGAAACACAATAGCATTGCAGAAATGTCAAAATAGGTTCTTATAATTGGTGCAAGTGATGTAAATGTTAATGATGATGAACAGGGCAGAACCAGAAAGAGGGGTAGTCAATATTCCATGAAAGAACTAAACTTATTACCCACCGTTAGTGGACGAGTACAGTTGGGAACCTCCCAATCCGTGCTCGATTCCCCTCGAGCGACAACGACTTTTAAATGGGGCCCAATCAAGAGCGGGTCAGGAGGTTTCTGGGTGGGTGCCTATTCTAGGTCAGACGAGAATTATTCAGGCTGCCAAGCGCACTTTCGGGAGTGGCATCGGGTGGATATCCCATTATATAAAAAAAAAATACTAAACATGTTGAAAAATTTGTTAGATGTCATGCTTGCCAAGCAAATTGTCACTCATTTCTAGTGACAAAGACACAGGAGCATCTTATCAAACAATATGACTATTCATAGTTTCAGCTTAGACTCTTCTCACTCTACCATAAAGAGTTGAGTGGTATTCTAAACAAAGACAATGAAAAGTTGAATTTTACTACCTTAATCATTCTTTTAACAATATCGAAATTTTCTTTTCTTCTCTTCATAATTTCTGCATTTACTCTTTGTTCGCAGCAGCTTGTATTGAAACTGCTGCCCTAATATAAGAACATTTATGTTTCGTTTGAGATAACTTTCTTACTGCTTCTTAAAACAGTTTTTTATTATTAAAATTTAATTTTTTTACTAAAAACTACTTTAAAAAATAGTAAGAAAGCCAATCCAAACGAAGTCTTACTCTATGGCATAAAATATTTCAAGTTTTAGATAACCTGCGCAGCTTACCCACCGCTGCTTGTCCGGGTGGTGAAGAGCCGGTTGGGCAAAGCCTAGGTCCCTGGTTCGAATCTCTTTGCAAGCAGTGAAAGCCTTAAGTGTTGGCCCGTGTAAATTGCTGTGGGTTGCATGCTAGGTCGACCGGGGTTTTCACTGGCCTAAGGACAGTGCTTCCTCATCACAAAAAAAAAAAAAAAACCTGCGCAGCTTTATTCTACCACCATGATTATGAAATCAATTAAGCATATGTGGCATTGAAAGAACATTAAAAAAAAAAAACATGTTTATATGGTAGATTTCATAGGTTATAAGAACAATTATCTCACTAAAAGAGCATGGACATTTATGTACTGGTGGCCAATGACCTTTGATGTTCTTGTAGCTTTTGGTTTAAGGGCAGTCAATCTTAGTTCTAGGAGTGAATTGATGCTACTCAACCCTCTCCAGCAGAAAAAAAAATTATGTGCGGAGTCCATACCTCAAAGAAAATGCATCACATTCGGTACCTAACTTAGTACCGAGTGGTATTCGGTACTTAAGCGTAAACCGGACAGTTCTCCCATCTGGTATCCGTACAGAATAATCTCTCCTCCATTAGAGATCCAAGGCAATCGCAAGACCCACCTACTAAAAAGCAAGATATATATATCAAAATCTTCTCTCACCAAGAGCTTCCTCCTCTCGGCGAGTTTAATTGCTTTTTGAACTTCAGCTTACAGGACCTGCTTGTGCTTGTAAATAATCTTTGTCACAATTCGTGGCTCAGCACATTCATTATCTTTTTTGAAACAAATCGACCATGAAAAGTGAAAGAAACTATATAACTACATTAAGAAGGGGGAGAGGGAGTATCTAGCCTCAAATGAAAGCACCCAAACCATATTTATAGACAGCTAACGCTAAAGTGCTTACCGATCAAATCAACACCATTATTAAAGAGATAAATGAGGCTCAGTTCTTGGGCGAATTATTGTGTCCGGTCACCGGATGTCAAGACATTCAATCCGGTGACGCCACGTCACCCAAATATATTGGGTCCTGGTGTATTTGGGTGGCGTGACGACACCGGATTGGTGTCCCAGACGAATCTGGACACCGGACGCAATAATTTGCCCAGTTCTTGAGATGAGAATTGAACATGGCAGTGGAATATATCATTTCTCATTTGCTATTTGACAAAAATGATAAATGCTTTACCTAATTCTTTTGTTTGATTTACAAGTTACACTCCAAAGATATAAAAGAATTAGGGAATCAAAGGTGCACCCATATACACTCAAGGAATGACTCTACAGACAAGCCTATGGAGTCACTCTCCCTAGCTGGTGGGTTCACTCGAACCTGTCAAAAGGGCCATTTTCCATAACCCATGTGGTCAATTGCCATAGCCCATAGCTAGCATCACTCGCCCCGAGAAATTATTAGGTGCGGAGTGCGGACGGGAGAATCGTATGCACAAGTACTGGGTACCTAGTGGTACCCAGCAGTACCGAGTGCGGGTACCCACCAATGAGGTGACGTGACTCATTTTTATTGGTCTCCGGACGCACTCCGCACCTAATAATTTCTCCCAACTAGGAGGGCCACTTACTCTAGCTTGAGGGATCATCTTCCCAATTAACAAGAGAGACTCGTTTATGCATATCCTGAGTCGGTGACTTCACCAACAAGTTGACAACTCCCTCCAACCACTCATTTTAGGGAGAGATTATTCTGTACGGACACCAGACGGGAGAACCATCCGGTTTACGCCTAGGTGTCGAGCGGTATCGAGTACCGCTTTGTACTAAGCTCGGTATCAGACTTGGCACATTTTCATTGGGTTATGGATTCCGCACAAAATAATTTTTCCATCTTAGGAGCTATCAACATATACTTACTTACGTTCTGACATATATTATCATGTATGTTCACTAGAGTTTTGTCCACATGTATCCAATTGTCTCATTATACATTTTTTCTTCATTTGATATGAAGTCAAGGTGTAGACTCTCCTACAGTGCCCAAAACTTTATAAATGTGGGGTCAAAGGATCATATTTTACACCAAAAAGTCATATCTTATAAATTTAGCCGGTAGTAAAATCCTTTGAGTTTCTCCCCCTTCCCCCTTTTAATCTTCTGGAGCCTTGAAAGTCTTGCAAGTAAGGTTTTTGGCATCACCCACAAAGAGATTTTGATTCAATAATAAAATTTCTATTTCTATCTTGTATATTAACTCTTAATCAAATTAATAATAATAATTTTCTATTTTTTCATCTTTGATATCCAAATCAAAATGAAAAGAATTTGTTCTTTTTTTTTTCCTTTCCTCTTCATCCAAATCCTTAATTTCTTTTGCTTAACTCCCAATAATTTTTTTTTTCAAATTCCCAATCAAAACTTTAATTTTTTAGCATTATTGATTGATAGTTTATCAATTTCACATCCCGTATTTTTGTAGAGGGGGATTACATACATAATACCTAGATCTTACCTATTTACAAAACTAAAGCAGTGCCATTTTTTTTTCTTTTTTGAACAATTGAACAAATGTATTCATGCATGTCACAATCAAATCATTCAGAATTTGACAAAAATGAAAAACACGAGTTTAATTTCACTTTGAATTTTAATGTTTTAGGGCATCTCTAAACGCCATACAAACGTATGGTGTTTCTTTGATCTTATTGAGCAGTATTTTTGCCACTATTTGACTGCGGGTGCATAATGTAATGTCAATATTGACATCACACTGTTCACCAGACATTTTTTTTTAAAATTCAAAAATTAATTATTAATTTTAAATATTCAAGTTTAGAAATTTTTTATTTCTAATTAAGAAATAATAAATTATAAGTATCTTATTTTTTAGAAATCTAAATAATTTTTATTAATTAATAAATTTAAGATTCCAAATTATTTTATGAAGCAAAATTTTTTTTATATTAAAAAGATGTCTTAAGAAGCAGTAAGAAAGCCGTCTCAAATGAAGCCATCTTCATCATGCAAAGAAACATAATGGCAAGTGCAGCCAGACCAAGGAATTCATTAACATGGTTGCAAATTACAATAATAATACCACATGGTTACAGATTATGCACAATCAATTCAACAGCATCCAAAACACGAACTGCAGACATTAAAACAACATGAATACATAGACGTAGATGGCATTCAATCAATTGACATGTACAAGATGGACAAACAGAATTATCAAACACAAAATTTTGTGTTTGAAGACTCAGTTTTCAAGCAATTGGAAACCACAAATAGTAGACTTTCATCTTAATAATCTTTGATTTCTTAAGAATGAACTTAAAACTGATACCAATTCTCCTTTATGATCTTGGACTTCTCAAGTATGTACTTTCCTTCCTTGTACTTTTGACTATCCTCATAAGCTCTTTCATACTTCCAACCCAACACCTCACGGCAATCACTACAATATATATCAGCAACTGTATGAAGTCCTGTCATCAGCAGCCGATCTTCCTTTGGGCCCAAAACTATGTTCATTGCATGAGAAAACAGAAATGCTCGCCCCTTTCTTCCCTAAGGTGGCGTGGAAAGGGAGACACTTATCATTCACCAAGAAGAACTCGGCAAAAATAACATATTATGATGAATAAAGTGAATCATAATGGGTTTGAAATGCAATAAAATTCTACAAAATGAGATCCCATGCATAAAGAGAAAATCCACACACATGTAAACTAAAATCCAACTAATCTCTACTGGTCAAATTTGCAGAAGAAAGTTATAGGAAAAACGTTTTTATAAGAATTACCATTGTGAATTCATGCTATGTGAAGAAATAACAAAAAACAAAGCACCAAAAAACTACAAAATTTCATCTTTTATATAACCAAAAGAAGTGAAAAAGAAAAAGCACCAAAATCTACCAGAAGTTGGGTAATTTATTCACCTGAAAGGCTTTGGAAATAACATCATCATGAAGGCAAACATGGTTTCGGCAGTTGCAGCAGCTATAAAGCCGTGGACCAACCAATTCAGCCATCAGCACTTCTTACCTATTCCAATTAAAGAATCAAAATCTCTCATGCTAATAGCTAGCAGAAAAATATACCAAAAAAGTCTTAAGTCCAAAACCTAAAAGCAGAATCCCATCACAAAGATTAGAAAACATCAACAACAAAAAAGTTATCAGACCTAAGAACATTACAAGCTAATATTTTGCAGAGGAATACACCAAATAGTCGAAAGCCCAAACACTAATTGTCGAATCCCATCATAGAGATTAAAAAACATCAACAATCAACAAAAAATGGAACCAGACCAAACAAAAGATAGAGAGAAAGAGATCAGACAGCAAATCCGATTGCTTTGTACCCAATTCCTCACAAGGTTTCTTACCACGTTCAAATCAAACGCAACAAGTACACGGCAGACGGAAAAGAAGGGAAGCGCTATTGAGGAGGATTTATAGGATAAATTATTTAATATAAGTGACGGAGTTGGTAGGTTAGAAAGATATAGAGCAAGCATCTCACACTGATTTATTAAAAAAATACATAATTATCAACCAAAAATTAAAAATTTGGACATTTTAGAGTAATTTCGAGAGGAGAAGAAAACAAACAAACAAACCACCCTCTCAATCGGTCGTCAGAGCGATCCAGCTCATTATGCGGACTAAAACGACCAAAAATAGGGCTCTAATAAGAGAAAATTTTCACAAACGGAGATAAAACAGAAGAAAAAGGGCTTGATTGCGGTGGAAAGAAAGGAAAAAAATGAATTTCAGGAATTGCTTTTTCTCGCCTGTAATAATTTTTCATGGAGTCAGGCTTGCGGTGTGAGTTGGAAGGGAGGCGGCCAACACTAGGGTTCCTCCTTGGCAACTTGGGCGCCGCCTTCTGGTAGTATTATTATATTAGTTTGAAAATATTCTGAGAGTTTTTTGCTTCGTTTATATTAATTTTTTATTTTTATATTCTTTTTTTTAATAATAATGATATTTTATTATTATGCTCTAACAATTAGATGAAAAGTTATTTTTATAATTAAATTAATTAGAGAGTGTATTATTCAGTTTTATTTGAGAATAAATTTTAGCTATTTACTATATAAAATGATTTTTTATGGTTTTTTTTAAATATGATTTTTCTTAATTGCCCCTTTTTATTTACCCCTTTTTGACAAGTAAAATTGTAGATAATACTCCATAAGTTTAAAGTAAAATCAAATATTTTGATGAGATGAACATGGAATCATCAAAGCATATTGATCATAGTCCAAATGTTTCCGACTCAGACATTTGAAGCATATTCTAAAATTTTATAATATTATTTGAAAGACTAAATAATCTTTGAATCTTATGAGCTTATAGTCAAAACGAGAAATTTAACGAGCCTAAGCTCGCTCAATTATGGTATCATTAAAATAACTAAATGCTTAAAAAATACTCTATGATCAAAAGAATCATATGAATGCATACTAGATTGTTTTGGGATTTTTGTTAACATAACTAAAATGTTACTCACAAAATATATAAATAAATATGTAATATTCATATGAAGGATAGTTTGGAACATGAAAATATGTGGAACTAAAACTTAAGCTAGAGGTAAAGAGAGCTTTGCTCAATGATCATTGCCATTGACCATCATTGTCCCACTACAACCACCTTATTATAATTTCCTAATTATAGTCACTGAAATACTATCTTCTAACTACAGTTACCCGACCACCTTATGTATGGTAAATATTATTTGACTATTATTGCATGACCAATATCCCCTGACTATCATTGCTTGAACATCGTAGCCTTACTATAATTGCCCACCATCACCATCTTCATCAACAACAACAAACACCATTGGCAATTCGGCTAATGGACATTCTTGACACTAAAGCCAGCACCTACCAATTTTGTTGCATGCCATCACCACAATTACCAATGCCCATTATCAACATTAAGCTCGACCCACATCAATGTAAGTGCTCAACGTCGACACCAAGACTTATGCTATCACAATCCACTCCGATAAGATCCATAAATAGAATAGGTCATATCGAGTTGGCTTGCAACAGACCAGCCTAATATTAGAGTTTTGGGGGAACTATTTAGATTTTTCTTCTTTCAATTTTCAATTAAACTTAAAAGGAACAATAGATTACAGAGATGCTAACAACTTCTAGTATACATAAAATAGCTCATTAATATTTTTCTTATTTCTCATCAAAATGTATATATAATAATTGCACTACGGTACATGGCTACATATTGAACTATACAATAGAGCAATTTAAACAACTAGTCATGACTATACAAAAATCAGAAAAGAAATACTAATACAAACATAGACAGATCGGACCTCGACTCCGCTACTTAAGAGCTATTTTCCTTTCTCATGCCCTAAAATAAAATGCAAATAAATTATGAGCCAACACAGCTCAGCAAGCTATACTCACTGATATAAGCTTTCAAATAAATCATTTATTATATATTTAATTGAATTTAAAAGTAGTTCATAAGAAATATAATATACAAAGCATGATATTACTTGCATATATCTGAATTTAAAATATATTGTGCAATGAAAATAAATAAACACATACTTCATACATCATAGCAAAAAATAATAGATTTTTCTCAAGCATTATACCTCCCATCAAAATAGAATTTAGAAAATTCTAGCCATTATGACTCTCATGCCGGAATATCAGAAATAAGCCTTTCTTACTCCCAATGCCCTACATCAAAATAGAATACACATATAACATATGAACAAAACATGCATATAGCATCACAATGTGATGGCCTTTGGCATCAGTGCACGTTTAGCATCAAAACAGAACTTTCTTCACGTCTTTCAGATCTCCTCAGAATCACACATTTCAAATAGATGATCATATAATTCATTGCACTGCAATGAAAATTATAAATAAACTCATTTTAAAATTTATTAGAATGTTTTAATAGTAGGTAGGGGAATATACAAATAAGCAGAAAATTAATATTTCAGAATATAATCAAATTATCAGAGATTATTCAGAGTATTGTTTTGAAGTTTTAATTGTGCTACAATATTTTTTTAGAAACAAAAATAATTTTCTAATTTAGTAGAAAAAAAAAACTCAAAATTTTCAATTTACCAGGTGAAATTTTTTTCAAAAAAAAAAACTATTATATCTAGAACATACTAAAAATAATGTTGTGAAAGTTTTGCAAATATCAAGTTATCAAAATTTTTTGATAACAGAATTATAAATTAAATCATATAATTTTAAAATTCTCATATATTTTTTTTAAATTGAGATAAGCAAAATGCAACCTACCTCGAGCCGAACAATTTTTAGAACTTGTCCTACAATTAAATATGGTTCAAAATCGCCCAAAGATAGCTTTCTCTCTCAATGATTTATCCTCTCTCTCTCTCCTACCGGTTGCTTTAAGGGAATGTTGTAACCGCTCAAACTTTTAACTATCGAGACATTGTCCACTTTGACCTAAGGGCCTCACGATTTTGTCCAATTGGTGTAACTTCCCAAGAGATCACCCATCCCAAGATTTCTCCAGGATGAGTAAGCTTAACTATGTAGTTTCTTAAATGAAATTCCAACTATTACACTAAAAGGTGAATCGATGTTTAAGAGTTTAGCTTCTTTTACTTAAGAGGTTTCATAATCTCCCACACTAAAGTAACTGATGTCCACATCATCATCGTTATCCCAAAATCATCCACTAAGCAAATAGAATAGAGGTGGCTCCTATAAATTCAAGTGTTGACTCCTGTAACATAACACTGTCCCATACGTATTGTCTTGTTGGTGTAACTTCTCAGGAAGTCACCCATCCCAGGATTTTTCTGAGAAGAGCACTCATAACTACAGAGTTTTTTAAATAAAATTTTAACCATTACACCAAAAGGCGCATCGATATTTAAGAGTTTAACTTTTTTTACTTAAGAGGTTAATTTCACAAATGTAATGAAATGAAATAGTGAAAATTTATATTGTTATTTTAAAATCAAGACCCAACCGCGGGGCTCGATTGTGCGCGTCGTAGCCCTCCCTTAAGGAGCATACAACACTACAATGCTGAATTAATTTATAAAATTTCAAGGAGCACAACGCAGCTGTACCGTCTGACCTAACATTATGGCCCCCGAAAGAAATTTTTTAGATTTTCAAATCATGCAAATAAACCCCTAGGATTTCCTTCATATGCAGACTTTCACATGCATATCAAATATTTTCAGACACATGCAAAAAGATTCAAATACAAAAATTCAATTAATTACTTTGAATTAGATCGGGTCAGAACAAGTGGAATGGTACACTGAAATGTAGGTGTTACATGTCTTATGTCAAACTTTTTGGTTTATGGTCTCCTCATCTTTAAGGAAAAGAATCAATTAGACCACCAATGAAATATTGAAGACACTTTTAATGCATCAAAGCTCTCCTAACAATTACCATGTAAGCAACCATAGTTCATGCATACAATATTGAATCGACGATTTCATGAATTATGAGAAAATGCGATATTTGTAGCCTATAACATACACTAGCAGAATTATTTCAACTAGATTGTTTTTCCTCTCTATATTTCAACATAATTTTTTTTTACTTCTCTCAACTTTTCTTACCAATATAGGTATATAACTATTATATAATGCTAAGATAATAAACAATTTCTATTATCACAAATTTTTTCAGCATGCAATTTAATTTACATTTTTAGGTAGCAAAAAAGAAATTTGTGATCAATTAAATAACCTTTATAAAAAAAAAGGAAAAAATAATAATTCATACGAAATGAAAATTTTAAATATAAATTTTACAAAATTGAAATAAGAACCATTATGCTAATAGGCGAACACTTATTTAATAAGATAATATTGTAAATCTAATACCTGAATTAAAAATGACATCATAACACAAAATTAGAGTAATATTATAAGACATAAATGATAAAAACCATCAATTGATCTATAATGATTATAATGTAATAATCCTCTTTATGAAAAATAATAATAGGAATTACATACATACCACAAAATTTATATATATTTACACATCAACACATTTTTTATTTAATATTTAATTATATAACACTTTAATGCCTAAATCACATCAAAACATATGCATGAAACTATGTATTTTTATTTAAATGAGCTAAAATTAGTGGTATTTTTATGTGATTTAAAAATTTAAGCTTTATTTAAGTAAAATAAAGATTTTGACATCTTGGTGTTAAATATGTAAATTTATAAGAATTTTGTAGTGCTTAAATAAATCCTCAAAATAATAATGAATCATAACATATGCATAAATGCACTAAACATATGAGGAACATATTACAAATATAAAAAATAATGCACTCACAAAGAATGATATGTTTATCCTTTAATAAATAAAAGCTACTTATCATGAAACATACAACACAAAAGTTTAACACTCGTTAAAATCTAATAAAAATAACACAGCTGTCAACATAATAGTCCTAAAATATAATAAGAACTCTAAGTCAATCACATATACATAACTAATAGTTGCATCTAAGACTTCATTTGTCCTAACTTTCTTTCCACTTTCTAAAGCAACTTTTTAGCACCAAAAATTTCTTGTTTAAGAAAATTTTATACTAGAAAGCTGTTTTAGAAAGCAGAAAAAAATTATCCCAAACGAAGCCTAAGTCAACATAAGTTGTCATATAATCAACCTAGACTAATTACTAATATAAAACTAAACTCGTAATTATAAATTTAATTAGGTAATCTATTTCTATGAGTCACCAAATCAAAACGTAAATCTATGATTAGAGGAATTGAAATAATGAAAATGATGAACAAAGATTTTGGGATTTTGAGTAGTCAGTAGGTAATTAAAAACAAGACTTGATAGCGAATAAATGACCATAATTGGGTGTGGAAAACAATAAATTACAATCCACAAGTAATTGCAGAAATATCTAACGAAATATACTACCAAACTAATAATTTCTCGCAAGATTTATTTCCCTATGTGCGTGAGATTTCATGAACACAATTGTGATGAGCACCGCATAGTAAAATGCATTATATACATCATGTTTCAGTTTTACAAAGATGGTTCCCTCAGTTAGACAGCAGAACAAACCTCCAAACAACAACAACATCAATCTTTTATCTCACTATGTGGGGTCGGTTACATGAATCTTTTTCTCCACTGCGCCTTATTAAAAGTTAAATTCTCATTTAAATCTAGTAAAGAAAGGTCTACCTCTATTTTTCTTAGCATAAGTCAAATCTAATACATCTACTTTCCTAATTAGGTCATCGGAAGGCCGCCGGTTTATGTGACCAAACCATCTAAGAAGACTCCCTCTATTCTTATCTTCCACTGGAGCTACTCCAACCTTTCACATATATGCTCATTTCATATCATGTCTATAAGAGTAAATATACGCATCCACTTGAGCATCCTCATCTCTGCAACACTTAACTTAATATTATGTTTCTCTTTTAATGACAAACATTATGCCCCATAAAGCATTGCAGGTCTAACCACCATCTTATAGAATTTTCTCTTAAGTTTGAGGGGGGCTTTTCTATTACACAATAAGTCGGATGCGAATCTACTTCAACCATCCAACTTGAATTCTACTAATAATATCCCCATCTATTTCACCATCACTCTGAATAATAGACTCAATATATTTAAAATGTATACTCTTATTAATGACTTGATCACCCAAAATCACAATCCCTCACAGAACAAAACTCTAGTGAGATAAAAACAATAATCGCTGGAAAAACTAACCCATCACCATATAATGCATTCAGTTAGACAGCACAACAAACGAAATTTATTCAAAGACATAGACTTTAATACAGTTAGCCAAAAAATACAAAAAATAGAAAGAAGACCAATGTAAAGAAAATCCTCAAAACTGTCAGCAACTAAATCTGCTAAGAGTTTTCAATTGAGTTAGATGCATTCACTGATACAGCAGTGGACATAGTCATACTTAAATCTTTGTAATCTCTGCAGACGTGAGCTGTATTTGAAGAACTTTAAGAATAATTATAGGAATTTCGCAGCTCATCTTCATATGTTGGTTGGGAGCTTTGACTGCTAAGCAAAGAAAGAGTGAATGGAGATGTGGGCGGTGGTTTCATAGGGGACTTAGGTTCCAGCCTTGCATATGTGATGAGCGTATAAGTTTGCCTTAATTGGCCTAATTTAAGCCTAAATGTCCCAAAAAAATATTTATAGGATTTGAATTTTCAGTTTTAGTTCATTACTAATTTAGAATAGAATGAAATCCTATCTATAGAACATGATGTGGTTTTAATTGTTTCTTTGGTTTGTTATTTCCTTTTACAGCTCTTACACAGGTTATAAATAGTATGAAAGAAGAAGTATCATTCTTAATTCTTCTTAAATATAAGAGAGGGCAAGTAGGATTCCTTGGCTCGATTGAGAGTAAAAAAAAGGCAGATAGTGAGAAAAGTATAGTAAAGATCAACGTAGCTTTTAAGCATGGCGAGGCTGTTACCTTGGCTCTTGAGCGTCTTGACCATCGTTCTCCTGCTGCTCACCTGTTCTGCAGCTTCTTCTGTCCCTGACGTTCCATCTGATCCCTGTTGCAAACCACCCTCAGGCGGCGACAAGCCACCAAAGGTGCCGCCGATGTCCACCACTTACTATAAGGAGCCACATCCTCCGTTTGCTTCGGTATCTTATGGGGTAGCCGGAGAAGTCAATGGAAATAGGAAGCTGCTTCTGTAATTCATTGTCATTGGCTTTTGCATGTCCACTATCATATATTTGCTTCTGTTCTAATTAATTTTATATCTGATAAATAAATAAAAATGAAGCTTTGATGACAAGGTCATGAGTTTCATGCATGGAGTGAAATAAAATAAGGAAAATCAAGATTTTTTTAATTTATCTCATAATCGAAATTCGATGAAATCGTTTGTAAAAATATCTTTTGATGCTTAGATTTGTCAACAAAATTTTTAAAATGTTTTGTAAGAGTTTTTTTTTTTCTTTTTAAATCCTTGAATGAGTATTGGTCGATGATTTCTGCATAGTATTACTTTGCACTAAAAATTCATACAAAAATTAGATATACGAATATTACATTAAATCCTTAAATCAAGTTGTATGCCCGAGGGGCGACTTCGGTTTGAGGAGAAAAAACTTGAAATAAGAGAGGGAGAGGGGCTCGGGATAAAATAGGGTCTTTTTATGAAGAAATTTTCAACATGTTTTCCGTCGGAAATTAAGTAACATTTATATCAAAAAATCCATAGGTAATCACTGATAGAATTTCCGACAACAAAATTCCGCCGGAAATTACTAATGGAATTTTCAAAGGAAAAATATATGCCGGTAATTTCCTACGGATTTTCCAGTGGAAAAATTCTTCTAGAAACTTCGACAATTTTTTCTACAGAAATTTCACCCATAATTTTTTTACAGAACTTCCGACAAAAATTCTAACGTAGCCGAAAATTTCATTGGTATTCCATGAATTTCCTATGATGTTTGATTTTCCTTAACTCCTGAGTTGATCAAGGTTCTTATAATTTGGTAGGTTAGCCTATCTCCACTTTTTATTTAGGTTAGCCTATTTCAAGAGTATGGTATAACACTATTGCCTGAGTACTTGTCAATAATATATGCAAGATTACATGTGATGCTCATGAACATATCTCATGTAGGAGCTGATAATTAAATTAGTGACAAATAATTCCATAAAGAATTATCAAGGGATTCTTTTTTTGTCAAAAATAAATAGGGTCTTCATGAGAAGTGGGAAAAACTAATAGAACCACCACTTTCAATTCATTTTGGAGAAGAAGATATACTAAGAATTCTTGATATTCCTCATATTAAACAAATTAAGTACTAGCTACATAATATCAATTCGTGGATGAAGAAAAAATATTTGAAGTTGATTTTTTTAGCTCATCTAAAAAAATCTCATGCAATTCTGTTGAAGAAATATGATAAAAATAAAAAAGTAAATATCCAAGCTTCAAAAATTTTATTTAAACGCACTTCACAAAATTGTGAGAGAGGCAAAGATGGAACACCATCCATAAATAAAGTCTACTACTCTACTGGTCCAAAGACCATAACAAATGATCATGAAAAGATAATGAATGTTCTTGTCCTTCTTCAAATCCACTTGATGTCTATTCATAAAATTCACGTATTCTAGAGGAAGTGTTGAAACATATATGTACTAGACTTTCATTTGTAAATATAATTCATATATTTTTTAAAGATGTTGAAAAAAGTAAATATTGATGAGTTGGATGTAATCACGAGTGATTGTAATAAAGAACTTATGAATATCAAATATCTTCAAGAAAAATACAAACAAAGGTATACTACTAATGCCAAAGAAGAAATGGCCCTAGAAGGTTAATTATCGAGTTATTGAATTGAGTTATCAACTATGTTAACCTCTATTTCTATACAATGTCTAAAGACTGATCGTTCTAGATATGAGTTAGTGGAAGGGCAAGTAGATAAGAGAACTTTTGAAGAGGATGATACAATAATACAAGTGTGATGCCCTAGGATCTAATGAAATGTTGAAATACCTAAACGTCTAATTACCTAACTCACATGTCCCGATGTCTATTTATAACTTCATTTTCGCTTATGCCGCTATTTTTTACCTCCCACGCCATATATAGTGAGGGCAGAGTCCCTCTCACATCAGCATAGACAAATTGGGCTAGAATAGTACATACAATATTACATAACCTCTCACATCAACTTTCATCAAGTGGGGATATAATTCCTCCCACATCTGCACTAGGCATATGAGACCATGATAGTAATGATAGTACATATAGTGTTACATAACCTCATACACCTGCTTTCAACAAATGGGGTCATAATCTCTTCCACATCTGCACTAAACAGATGAGGGAAGAATATAACATTTAAGCCACTGGTCAAACATCAGAGAGTGCACTTTTCTACATATTAGAATTTCTCTAATGCCATGCTATGAACAATGTAAATGCAATTACAAGAGTAAATGAATTGTACTTTACCATGCAATATATATGTAATGCATAAATTGCAAATAAAAGCCATGGTGCTTGTGAAATATGTTATCCACTAAATTTATCCGATCAATTTCCAACTTGAGAAAAATATTTATATAAATATTTTAAGACATTTATATAACTACTGTGATTGCTAGAAAAATCTCAATCAAGTCATATCCTCAGAAATTTGTATAGGCAAAACCATCTGATGAAAATTCAAAATTTTATAGTCAAAATGTTCAAAGCAGAGAATGCAACAATATATAAAAAGTTAAATGGTGAAAACTTTTTAAAATTTGAGAAAAATGCATTCCAATCCATAACATTTTATACAATAGCAAAAATTAAAATCAAAGAAATGTTCAGAAGTCTACCTTATGCTCTATAATAACCTTAACTGGCCCGATGAACGAAACTCAAGCTTTAGCCTTCAAATTCTCTCTCTTCCTCTCCCCTCTTCTTTCCTCCCCTTCTCCTTCGTAAAAACCCAAACTCTTAATTATCTATATATTGTATACTTTGGTTTAAGGGCCTCATGATTTTGTCTTGTTGGTATAACTTCCAAGGAGGTTACCCATCACAAGATTTCTCTTGGATGAACACGCTTAACTGCGGAGTTTCTTATTGAAATTCCAACCATTACACCAAAAGGTGCCTAGATGTTTAAGAATTTAATTTATTTTTACTTAAAGGGTTTCACAATCTTTCCCACATAAGTAACTGACATCCTCATGAATATCTTTAGCTCATAATCATCTACCAGGAAGATAGGATTCTAGAGGCGATCCCTAAAAGTTCAATTGGTGACTCCAGCCACGTAGCACTTTATCCCATACAAGATCAAGAGGTGGCTCCCATAGCGTAGCATTTTGTCTTGTATGACACTTAGTTCCCAACTTTTGGCTTACAAGAGGATGACTCAAAATCACATTCAAGAAGTTCGTAATCATATATTTAATGTAAAGGTGAAGTACTTAAAATGCTAATGACTTGAAGAATATTTTATTTAGGGCTTTCTAAAAAGAGCTCATTGGTGCATTATAAGACTGGAGTTAACATAGATGGTCTTACACCAAGCCAGGTACTCAGGTGTATGAAAACTTTCCCTGAACACGGGATATAGATGCTGATGCAAAAAGTGGACCATCCTCTCGTGATATTAGTAGAAGATACACAGATTATATTATTCAGTTCATATTTCTATGCTTTATTTTTCCTTCATATATAAATTTGGTCAATCTTTTGACATGTTTGTGAATGTAATTTTAATCAAGCTCCTTCCTAAGGAGTGTCATGAGGTATTCCATTTGAAATTTTATCTCCCTTAGCCTATTAGGATGGGATGCATTCTCCAACATTAATGTGTGATAGAAGATACTGAAAAAAATTCACCAAAGATTTTTGACCTATCAATGATTATTTGGTAGAGTGTTACTCGATGGTCTTAACTTATGCATAAGAGATTGATTCCAATCACCTTATGATCGATTGAACTTTTATTGGGATGGAGCTAACGCCATTTGTATCTCAAATCAAAGATAAAAATTGGCCTACTTTAGACCATATATGATATATGCCCTTTCAAGATACTGGACATAACTATGCTCATTCAGTAGAAGTTTAACCAGGGATCACATATGAACCTTTTATAAATTATATTTATTTGGAGTTATTAATATTATTTCCAAAGATTTTTAGCATTCAAAATTCGAAGTAGAATCTTCTCATCTAAATCTTTATGTTTAAATGTTCCTAATTTGACCATGAAATCCACTACATTAGGTCCTTCCTATATGGGCGAACGTTTATTGCATTAACATCCTTTCCAAGCAGCTATAAGACTTCTTAAATATAGATCTCCAACAAAGATAGGTCGGGCTCTCACCCTTCAATTGATGTAAAGAGTTGCTCTCCAGTGGTAAGAAGGACTTATAAATGAATCCGCATCACATATTTCTAGAAGAAGATCAAGATAATAATGGAGCTTTTTCTCAGTACTAACCACATCAAATGATTTGACCCTAGGGTTTGGGACACAAATCTCAACAAGAATAATTGCTTTTATGCTAAAAAATATAGATTATAAGGTGTTTCTCCTATTATAATTTTTGGCATAGTACAATAAACTCATAGTACTTTGGAAAGCTCTTCAGCTAATTACATTCCATTCTTTTCAAAGTGTGTATTTAATCCTTTGAGAATAATTTGATTTGTCAATTTTGTTTGTACATTTGTTTGCGAATGTGCGACACTCATGTGAACTAATTAAATATGAAGATTTTTCTAAAAATATATAAATATTTTTTCAACGAATTGAATTTTATTGTTTTAAATGATCTTTATGGAACGGCAAAAGCTGCAAATGATGTTTTCATATGAACGATTATATCTAAAAAAGACTTAGCAAGTGTTCCCAGTATTATAATCCCGTCTTCTATAATTGTGGAGAAAAGTGAATTTTTATAACATCAAATATATGATGAATCATTTTAATTGGGCTAGGCTGCATGAATTTTTTTTCTAGATTTTTCATGTAGCTTTTCTACTATTTACCTATGTTCGTGCAGATTTCATGAAAACCTATGACATAAAACTCTCCATCATCACAAGTTTTCTAGCACACATTTAAACTTAGTGCAAATCATATCATGATTTCTCCAAAAAAAAATTTCTATTAAGTGCATAAACTTAACTAGATCTAACACAAAGATTGACAAAATTGACTATGAACTTTTGACTCAAGTCAAAAGCTAAATGGCTGATTTCTACTCACTTGAACTCGATCCCATAACAATATATTAGGGTATCTGCTTTCACAAAAAAAATTTCTGAAGCTGAAGTAGCTCCATAAGTAGTAGCATTAGGTGGAATCGCAGGCAATTTTACTGCAGCCATTCTTTTGGCTATTTCATCAAACAGCTGGTGCTCAGTTCTTAATCTACAGATGATCGTGATGAACTCGATCATTGGTGGTGTTTCCATACGCATTATTAATGTGTAAACTATTATTTATGGATCCTACAAAAAACAAGATGAAAAAAGATTTTTTATGTATTTTTTTCAATATTCTGTTTCCCACAACATGAGCAAATTGCGCATCACAGCCGTGCGGGTGAATTAATTTGTCCCTGCCTACAAGAACATCAAGTACAAGGTGTAATTAAGCTACCTGAGGCCAGTAGCAAGATCCACATCCCAAGCTCTAATCAATGTCGATAATGCCTGGGCAGACCACGCTGTAAAGATTCTTGATGCCTCCCCTCCCAAATCTCTCGCATTGTCATCCACAATTTACCACAACCCTATATATAAGCATGTCAAGAGATCATCTTCCTTAGAACCCCTGCAGCTCATCCTGCAATAGCCAATCTCATCGACCAAGCATGGCCTATCAAGCTTTCAACCTTCGATCAATCAGCTTTCCATTTAGATCCCGCCCTGCCACCCTCCGAGTGGAAGAAGAACTCGACAAGGTCAGGACTTGTGCCGCTTCCTCAACTACAGAGTCAGTTTGCGACGGGTTAAGAGGGCTCGGAGAAGTCTACGAAGAAATCGATGAGCTTCTCCGGCAACCCGGAAACCAACAATCCTTCTCCCATCCGAATCATAGGAAATGGGTGGAGAAGGAACTCGACCTCTCTCTCCAGCTGCTAGATCTCAGCGGTGCCATTAGGGACGGTCTGTCGGCCACGACGGCCCATCTCCAAGACATTCAACTCTCCATTCGGAGAAAAGATTGCTCCAATGCAAAGATCAAAGCTTTTCATCATGTTTCGATTAGTTTTCGCTCAACGAAGAAAAACATCGCGAATTCGTTGAGATCGTTGCAGAAACAGACGGAGAACGGCAGAAAGATCACGTCTTGCTCAGGCGTTGCGGCAATGTTGGTAGAGGCGAGGGAGATTTCTGTTTCCCTCTTTGGATCCGCTTATTCTTTGTTGACGGAGGCGACGGGGAAGCCGAAGGCCAGCAGGTGGTCGTCGTTTGTGACCAGGCAGCTGCATCACAAGAAGGTGGCTTGCGGTGTGCATGAGGTTGAAAGTGAAGGGGAATCATTGGTAGCTCTCCTCAGCAGCATTCAAAAGCTGGATTTTGAATTGGAATCTCTTTTCAGGAGATTGATACGAAATAGAGTCTCTCTCCTCAACGTCCTTAGCTTTAACCGTTCAAACTGTGAAAAGATGAAATTTAATTAAAGAACTTCCTAATCATGCTCAATATGTAATCTTTGTTAATTAAATTATAATAAGTAATTCACACTGAACGCAGGTTGGGAGTTTTAAAAATCAACTATAGTTTTATTTTGAACAGCTTTTCATTATTTTTTAAAACGATTTGTTAGCATAAAATTTTTATTTTTTACTAAAAAAAATTATTTTAAGAAGTAGTGAGAAATTCGTCATGATCATAAAAAAATTAAAATATCCTTGAATAAATATTTATACTAATTTCAACTATTAATTTTTTTAGCTGATAAATTTTAATCTATCTTTATTATGTCATATTAATTAAATAAAAGATTTAAGCTTAAAACATTCATGTAATATTGAATAAAACATAGATCTCACAATTTTATTTAAAATAAAAAATAAAACCATAGCCATTAGAGGGTAATATATTTTTACTCAGGCTGAACTATAGGGTGATTCAAATTCACTCACAAAATATTTTATCTTTGAAACATAGTCGTCCAAACACCCTAATTTTAAAAACCACTGTATTTTTGTTATTAAAATAGAAGCATAAAATTAAGTGTTGCAGAGATAATGATGCTCAAACAGATAAGTGAATTTGCATTTAGAGACAAAATGCAATATACGCATATACCTGAAAAGGTCGGAATTTCTTCAGTGGCAGATAAGATTAGAGTGAATCGTCTTAAAAAGTTTGGTCACATAAAATGTCAGCCTTCACTCCATTAAAAGAGCAGATGTAATAGATCTAGCATAAGTTAAGAAATATAGAGGTATACCTAAAAGACTTGATTAAAGAGAGATAAGATTTCCATGACATCCAATTATTCAGTCCAAGAAACAACAGGACAACAAACCATAGGTTTGCATTATATGAAATTTGAACTTCATAATTTATGAAAGAATACAATGCTTGCTTAGTAAACATAGAAACTAGCATCAAATGTACCACAGGTTACACGAAACCTTCATTAAAACCTCTGTTCTACTAAGACTGTATGGAGATCATGCAACAAAGATGATAAGAGAAAGCTGCTGCCCCAAGATAAGCAAAGTCACTCGCCTTCACTGAGGATGGGAACAATCAACGGGTTCATCTGTGCAATGTACACAATCGCCCACCTAACAGTTGAAAGCCATGATAAGAAAACAAGGAAATTTTTTTCATGGCAGAAGCCATATATAAAGTTCAATTCCAACAAAAAATGGCAAACCATTACTAATTCTAAAAAGAATATTATTGGGTCTTTGTGCTCCTGTAAGTGGAAGCACTACGGAAAACTTGCAAAGATCATAAATCAATGTAGTAAGGAGTTCAATAAGGTACTGATGAGATTTGAGAGCTTACATCATCCAACAGCATATTGTAGCAGTAATTATCAACGTCGAATGAAACCTGGATCAAAAAAATGTATTCTGAATTAGAAATGGCCGCTATAAGTTTACTTGAGTCCTATTAAGAATTAAATTCTAATCTAAATCTAATAACGAAAGGTCATTTCTAATATTTTCTAATTTAGTCTTTTTAGGTCTACCTCTAGCTTTCTTAACATAAGTCAAATCTACTACATCTACTTTCCTAATCGGGTCAACGGGAGGCCGCCATTTTATGTGATCAAACCATTTAGGCGGTTATCTAGTCATTCAAGTTTGTACTGTTCTTTTTCTCTACTATCTCTTGCAGCCTTCATAGTCTTTCATATGTCAGAGCATAACTTTCATAGGGTTACAACTCACACAATAAAAAAAAAGTATGAAAAAATGCAAAAAAGAAAAAAAAAAGACTCAGTGGGGTTCAAAATGCCTCGGCGCTGTACAAAAAGTTTTTCAAGGGCTTCACCCTCAAACCCCCGAGCAGGAGGCATGCTATCCCTACGACCCCCAACAAGCTCCTCATCAAGCTCCACCGATGGAATTGAAATATAAGTTAACAGCAAACTCCACAAAGAACTAACAAATCAAAGAAAATACTTGTGATTCTGATTAAGCTATAATTCTAGCAACTAATTTCAGACTGACCTTGCAGATTTATGATTCAATCAAACACAAGCAACTTGTGAATCACTGCAATGATGAAAACATTACTTATATTCTAACTTCATTGTCACAACAAAGCGACTGAACTTCCGATAACATTTTCCTTACCTACTTAAGAGCGTGCAACAGTTAAAATTCAGGTGCAACAATATCTGTCTCATAAGAGCAACAATTACATTGTTTTTCCAACCACATAACCCCAAGGAACCGCAAAGAAGCCATATGGATCAGATTTCAGACCTTCCTCATATCAATATGCCATAAATCCAAAAGACACGAATTCCCCACACAAGAAAGGAAAAGAGAATGCTAACTTAAGAAAGCACAAATCCAAACAGATTTCAAACTCCAAGAACCCTAAAATTTTATAAAATCTACGGCGTTCACATACCAGCGTGTGGAATCAACAGTTGTATGAGATAAATGCGAAGAATATAGAGGATTAAGCGTTACAAATTAGTGGAGGGGCCTCGGTTGAGGCAGAGGCTGACGGAGAGAGAGGCCACAACGCCGGCGATGAGAAAGATAAAGGTCGTATCCAAGAATCCCATGGCGATAAAGATGTCGATCTCTCTGTTTCAGCGATGTCTCAAGATCCGACGGCAGTAAGATTGTTGGGAGAAAATCAACAAAAAACAAATATTTTTCTCTGTTTGCATAAAAGATCGGGAGAGAGGGCCTTCATAGTGCAAGGGTTCCCAAATTCTTTTATCTCATAAGTGTCATTGCTGTCTTAAATTTTAATATTTATCGTATTAACACCGAAATCTTTATATCAAATAAAATATATTACTAATATTCATTGTTTTATAATTAAATATTCATTTTTTTCTGATATAATTTAAACATTAAAATATTATATAGATAAATTTGAAAGTTTTTATATTTACTAAATATATAAATACAAAAAATAGGTTGCATGTATGTAAATCTTCCTATCCTAAGATAAATTATTTTCTATGCATTAAATCTATATATTGTTGTGTATCAAAACATTCATCTGTCTTTGTACGAAGATCTAACACACATGAACAGAGATAAGAGAGACAAGTGCAACAATTATAAGAGACATCAAATTTTTTAAATGGAAAAGCTCAAGAAAGGGAAAGCTCACAGGGCGTGACCTAGTCAAAATGATTCCACTAGTATTTGTCATTGATTACAAATGCCTTCCTCCGAGGAAGGTGTTGCCTCAATGTAGCAAATATACATCATATTAAGTAAATTACTTGATCATAGTAGGAAGAATCCAATAACATGAGAGTTGTTCTCAAGAGAACGTTGGCTAGTTTGTACCGAGATTGTAGTAAGGCAACTAAGGTTGAGGATCGTAGTTAGGAGACTGAGGTTGAGGATTGTAGCTAGCGATTGAGGTTTCAGGGACCATAGTCAATGAATGGAGGAGGCCAGAAGTACTGTAATGATGATTGAGGTCTAAAGGACTATAGTTGGTGACGAAAGTCGGAGGGACCGTAATCAATGAGTGATGAAGGTTACAAGGATTGTAGTCGAGTGACGGGTCTGAAGGATAGTATTTGACGACAGACAAATGTTGGAGAGACGTTAATTAGGTGACTGAAGTCGAAGGACCATAGTAGGGCCATTGTAGTTGGGGGGGCTATAGTGGGGGCGGTGATCAAAGGGATCACAATCTGGCAAAAGAGGTTGAAGGATCGTAGTCGGCTAGTGAAGTAGGTCGGAGAGATCATAGTTGGACGACAGAGCTTGGAACGACCGTAGTCGTGAGACAGTGGTTGGAAGGATCATATTCAACAGGACTATGGTAGGAGGGACCGTAGTCAAGCTACGAATATCGAAGGATCGTAGTTGGTTGGCGATGGAGGTCGGAGGAACCATTGTCATGTGATAAAGGTCAAAAGAACGTAGTCAGGTCGGGTGATAACTGAGGTCGCAGGAACCTCAAGCGATGTAGGTCGGGTAATACCTCCAAATTTAGTATTCAGTTGAACCTGTTCTGATATAATTTGAAGATATAAATGCTTCAATTTCTATATTTTGAACTCTTTTGCATGTGTTTGAAATTGTTTTGTGTATGAAAAAGACATGTATGTGTTTTGAAGTGAATTCTACGAAAAGTGAATTTATTTGTGCATGCTAAATTTTTTACAACATTGAGATATAAAACACACATTCTATCGATTCAAAATTTCTAACACACACACACACACACACATATATATATATATATATATATATGTCGTCCATTCAAACCACTCCCAATTCGCCCCTGATCTCACGCCTATTTACGGGCTATGCCACTCCAGAAAAACTATAAATAGAGCTCTCATTCTACACAAAGGGGACTCAAGTGAAGAGAGAGAAGAAGAAGAGAATGAGGAGAAGGAAGAAGCTCCTCCTCGACCGCCGCCTGAAGACGTCGGAACTCTGCCGGATTTTCGGGAGAACGCCAGAATTCTGCCTAACTTCCATGGGATGTGGAAATTCTTCTCAATTTACAGCAGAGTTCCCTCCTGACGCCAAAACTCCGCCCAAGTGAAGCCTGATTTCTTCTCTGCCACCAACAGACGTCGGACTTCTACCCGACGCCGGACCTTCACTCTTCGCCAAGTTTATACCCGACGCCGGACTTCTATGGTTATCGGACTTCGCTGGACGTCTATGCGAAGATGGATTTCTTTTCATTGTTGGACTTCTACCTGACGCTGTCCTTCTGATCTTCGTCGTCGGACTACAGTCTTCCGACCTCCGTCGCCCGCCAACTACGGTTCTCCTGACTCACGTCGCCCGCCGACTACAGTCTTTCCGACCTCTGTCGCCCGCCAACTACGGTCCTCCTGACTTACGTCGCCCGTCGACTACAATCTTTTAGACCTCCGTCGCCAGCCGACTACGGTCCTCCTGACTTATGTCGCCCACCGACTACAAGCCTTCCGACCTCCGTCGCCAGCCGACTACGATCCTCTTGACTTACATCGCCCACTGACTACAGTCTTTCCGACATCCGTCGCCAGCTGACTACGGTCCTCCTGACTTATGTCGCCCGCCGACTACAGTCTTTCCGACCTCCATCGCTCGCCTACTACGGTTCTCCTGACTCACGTCGCCCGCCGACTACAGTCTTTCCCACCTCTGTCGCCCGCCGACTACAGTCCTCCCTACCAAACGAACATATCAATAGTGATTCTTTGTATTCATATCATGTAATATACTCTATAAAATGTACAACAAGCTAAGGCCTTCTCCCAAGGAAGGGCCTCATTTGTAATCGACTGCAATACTAGTAGATTCATTCAAACTGGGCTAGGCCCCGTAGTTTTTCCCCCTTTTCAGGGGTTTTCCACGTAAAAATCTTGGTGTCTCATAAATGCTTGACCCTCTCTCTTATCTGATTGAGTGCCGGATTTTCTTACAACGCTAAGACGATAAACTTTATATTTCTCTACAGCCGCGAATACTCCTGGACGCAACAATATATATATATATACACACATACACTTTTTTTTCTTTTCTTTTCTAACTCACACTCTTTTTAAAATGTTATTATATTTCTCTCTTTCATAATAAATAAACTAGCTTGTAATCTTTTTTAAACTCATAGAACTAAACCCGAACTCTTTCTCAAATTTGATTATTTAGTCAAGCTCAAATTCAAATTGGTTGCACCTTCAATGGACTTCTAAATGTCTTGCCTTAATATTATTCAATCACATCAAACCAATTGAGCAAATGAGTCACATCAAGCGTTGTGATCCCAATCCAAAACTGCACGAATTTAAGTGCAAAATAGAACCTGGCTGGAATTTTCTTGGATCCATTTCATCACTTTGCTTTTCCTAATGGGCCAAACCACTCTCACGAACCAAGAAGAAAAAAAATTAATGAAATATATTAAATAACATACAAATAAATAACGCCAAAACTTAAAATAAAAAAATGATGAAATATACTCTAACGAATTTCCACTTTTACATTTATTAGTTTTTTATTCTACTGCCAAAATACAAAATAGTGTTATGCATCATTAAATAAATAAAAATTCTTATATTTTGAATTTCATATAACTTGTATGGTCTTACTGCTAAGTTTGGATGATTATATCTTAGGAGTTCCAATATATTGTGCATTGAATGATATGACACGTCAAAATTAACCTTTGGACGCATTTGGACACCTTACTTAATAATTTCTTCTCTAGGGGTCGTACTAGTGGTACTACTATAGATTTCTGTCCTGATTTTTCTAGCCTGTAACATTATTTAATAGTGAGCGTAGCAATATTAAATGCATACACAAATCGTGTTGATAGATACTTTAAAAGTTTATAATTACTAAAATCTGATATTAGATTTTTATTAATTTATAGCTATAAAAGCAACTTCCCAGAGCCAGCCCAAGCTGCCATGAGAAAAATCCACGTGATTTCCCATCACACGTTGCCATGCAATATAATCTACCCTCTTCAGCTTCTAAACCACTCGATCCTCCGCCGCCATGTCTGAGGAAAAGAGAAACTCCGAGCTCGAATTAGTGGTCACGGTCCTCTCCGCTGAGTCCCTCAAGCTCCCCTCCTCCCTACTCCTACCTCGCCACCGCCCCCGTCCTTACGTCATCCTTTCCACCGCCTCCGCCAGCAGCAGCGGAGCCGATGTCCGACAGTGGCCGCCGCCGCCGCCGCAGATCCACGTCACGCATGTCGATGAGAAAGGCGGGAAAAATCCCACGTGGAACGACACAGTTCGCATCTCGGTGGACCCAGCTTTTTGTCTGCCTCGCCGCCGCCGCTGCAGCGGTGGCTGGGAAGAGGAGGAGGATGACAGCGCAGCTATCCACATCAGCGTGTTGTCGAAGCGGAGATTCATGGACCCCACAGAGCTGGGATGGTGTCAAATACTGCCTTGCCACGTTGTCGATGGGCTTCGGCCGCCGGGTTTGCCTCGAAGGTTGAGCTATGCGTTGCGGTCGGGCCCGCATGGTGGGCTGCAAGGGCTGATTCACTTGAGCGTGCGATTGGTTGGTTCCGTCGAACGGATAGCTCCGCCTCCGCCGCCACCATCGACGGTGGTGGCGCCACCGTCGGAAGAGGAAGGGTGGTGCCAGGTGGCGATAGGGATACCGGTGAGGACCGCATTTTCCGGTGGAAGAAGGGGGCGTGGGGTGGACGTGGGGGTTTTGGTGGACACGTGGTGCGAATGAATTGGTTTTGACTTATCGTGGAAAAATAGTGCAAGTTTGACTTGCCTTCAATAGCAGGAAAAATTATTATGGGGGGACACAGGACATCGTAGGCAAATTCGAGCACCCCATGTCATTCCTTTGCTATGTATCATTGTTTGTGTATACGTTGTGTACCAGCTGACGTGGTGCACTCTTATTCCCCTTTTAGACCGTCCAGTGTCCACACAGAATTATTTCACAGATAGCTGACGTCATTCTATTGGTTGAGAGTTTTGACTATCAATAAAGAGATATTAAATTCAACCTTATATATATGATATATGTGTGAGTTTATTTTAATTAATGTTGATATGTCATCAAAAAATTATATTGATCGGACGCGAATCTCGAGGCAAAAATAAAGTTGGAAACTTCAAAAATTAAATTTGGGATAATCTGAACTCCGATTTCAGCAAACTTATAGTCGAACTGATTGTCTCGGAAATATGAACCCAACGACACCAAATTCAGCTCAATCCGAGCCCAAATGTGTCCGAATCAAAGGCCCGAAGCACATTTAGAAGGTTCAATCTATAATTTGGATTACCAAACAGTTTTCAAATATGACATGCTTATAGTCGAATAGAGCGGCTCAACGTGACGAATCCAACGAGCCCAAGATTGCCAAATTCCGATATCATTAAGATCTTCAAATGTCTGACGAACAGTCCAAAATCAAGTTATTCAATATCAGCTATCCATCCAAACCACTCTACATTTGCCCTTGATCCTCCTCCTATTTACGAGTCATGCCATCCTAAAAAAACTATAAATTGCCCCTCATTTCTCTTGAGAGGGGACCCAAGCAAGGAGAGCAAGAAGAATAAGAAGAGAAAAGTAGGAGGGAAGAAACTCCACCTCGACCACCGCCGAAATTCTGCCCGACTTCCACGGGACGACGGGATTCTGCCTGACTTCCACGGGATGCCAGAATCCTGGCCGACTTCCACAGGACGCCGAAGTTTAGCCCAACTTTCAAGTGACGCTGAAACTCCGCCCGATCTCCAATTAACACCATAATTCTGTGAGATCTCCAAGTGACTCTGGAGTTTTGCCCGAATACCATCTAACACCGGTGTTATCCCCGGCCGCCGACTAACGTTGGACTTCTACCCTATGCCTGACCTCCGCTCATCACCAAATTTATACCCAACATCGAACTTACGCCCATTGTCAGGTTTTCGCCGTCATCTATCTGATGCGGGATTTATGTTCATATCTGACCCAATCCTTTAGACCTCCGTCGCCAGACAACGGTCTTTATGACCTCTATCGGCCGTCGACTACGGTCTTTCTGACTTCCATCTCCCACCGACTACAGTCCTTCTGACCTTTGTCGCCTGCCAACTATGGTCCTTCTTACTTTCATCGCCCACCGACTACGGTCCTTCTGACTTACGTCGCCCACCGACTACAGTCCTTCCAACCTCTATCGTCTGCCGACTTACGTTGCCCACTAACTACAATCCTACCGACCTCCGTCGCCCACCGACTACAGTCCTTTCGACTTACGTCGCCCATCAACTACGGTCCTTCTTACCAAACAAACACGTCAATATTGACACTTTGTATTACTATCTTGTATTTCATATAATGTACATCAAGCCAAGACCTTCCCCCTAAGGAAGGGCCTCAATTGTAATCGACTGCAAATAATATTGGATTCATTCAAACTGGGTTAGGCCCCATAGTTTTTCCACCTTTTCAGAGGTTTTCCGCATAATAATCTTGGTGTCTCTAGTAAATGCTACACCCTCTCTCTTTTGATCTGTGTGCGTGCAGGATTTTCGTACAACGCTAAGTCGCTAAATTTTATATTTCTCTATTGCTGCGAATACTCCAGGATGTAACAAACATAAATGTAAATTAAAAAAGAAATAGCAAAGTACCATTAGAAGAAATGGAAAGTTGAAAGATTCATGCATATTGCCTAGAGAATATGATTTTTTTAATATCATTGCCCTATATTTTATATTTTATAATTCATAATTTAACAAAATTATATTTGATTATCATTTTACCTTTTGTCATCAAAATAGTCTTAAACAATTGAGATCTTTCAAATTTTATATGATATTAATTATGATGACTATAAATATTTAAACATTTTACTATTTATTATACATTTTATTATAAATATCTTTACTAATTTTGAATTTTTGCATAATTTCGTCAAAATATCATGTGTCAATTTATTAAGCTTATTATGATTAAAAGTAGGTAAGAGATCATGATTCATGACATAATTTTCTTTTTAAAGAAATAAAAAATGGATAATTTTGCCCATTAAATTTGGCAATCCATCATTCTTACTTAGTATGATAATTGTTTACATGAATTCTTGAATAAAAGATTTAAACACATCATAAAATTTCTATGTAATTATATATTTATACTTAAAATTTGATAGTTATTTATCTAACTTTTTAATGTCTGCATCATATCAAAATGTCCAAATGAAAATGTATATTTTACCTTTAAAAAATAACTTTAGTCATATTTTTATTATTTTAAATTTTTTATGTCCTATAAATAAATATAAGAATTTCTATGCTAAATCTAGAAATACAGAACCTTCCTCAATTCATTAAACTCTTTATATATATATAAGATTCAGCTTAACAATTTGATATACTCCAACTATTAAAATGTTCAATCTTTATGGGTATTTATTTCATACAAGAATAGCCACAGTACCTTATAACGTTTTATACAAATAAAATACTAAGAAAACCACACTGAAACCCCTACCAAATTGAAAGAAACAATGCCAATGTCCATAAGCGATGCTTTGTTCTGAGTGCTGTTGAGCCATTTAGACTGCCAATCTATATTCTGAAAACTTATTTTGAGACTGCTTATATTTACAATCCTGTATTGTAGACTTAGATTCGTTTGGCACGGCTTTCTTACTGCTTTTTAAAGTAGAGACTTTAAAAAGCAGTAAGAAAGCCATGCCAAACGATGCCTTATTTGGTATGAAGTTGACAAGAATTTACAGAGCTGTTTTTATCAATTGTATGGAAATGAATCATATAAGCTTAGGATACACAAGAAATAGCCAGTGGGTCTGAAGTACGAAGCATTAGAGCGTCTGAGTTGTAAATGCACTGGCTTTGGCTTAGCTTGATCTCTTCATGTGAGTTATAGCACAATTTAACAAAAGAAATTATCCCATTTCGGCAGAGAGGGCATGGGATTGCTCCTGGAGGACCAGTAGTTTCAGATGAGCTGCTACTTGCTGAACAAAGGCAGAGTGCGCATTTTACACAGAGTTCATGCCCACAACCTGAATAACTATATGAGTCAAAGACAATTTTTGTATATATAATGGAAAGATAAAGTCATAAGATGGTGAACAATATGGAAGAAATGGAAAAGATGAGAATAAAACTGACCTTCAGCGGCTACATAGCAAGTCCTTTCTAAGCAAATAGCACAAAGATCACTTTCATCAGCTGAGGTGGATAATGAAGAATGTAGGCCGCCACATTCTCTGAAAGGAGTTTCATTTTATGAAAATTTGAGATGATTATGAGAATAAGTAAATCAACTAATCTTTACTAGCCAAATATTTGATCATTAGTTCTACAAGATTCAAAGTTGCTCCAATGAAGTGTCAGAGATAATAAAGTTTGTTTTTTTAAACAACTTTTTGTTTTCTTTGTTGTTATATTGAGCTATGTGAGCAAAATAAAGAATCGCAGAAGAGTAACATATTCAAAGCAAATGTAATGAAAATTTCTTCTAAAAGAAGTCTGTTAGACCCATCCACTGGACTGGTCTAGCCGGTCCACACGGGACCGGCTTACGGGTGAAACAGGCGGAGGTTTTCCGCCTCCTGTACGTAGGAGCCGACCGCCTAGATTTGACGGAGCCGTTTTGAAAGGATTTTTTAGGGAGTTAGAAGGGAAATTTGAATGTAGGGACTGTTTAGAGGTTTCTTTTTGAATTGTATGTATTAAATAGTTGGTTTTCCTAGGGTTAGGGCATTTTGAATTTGGCTGAAATTTGAGATCTCTTAGGTTTATGTTTCTTTTGAGCTCTAGCGGCGTCTAGGGAATCGGGAGAGATCGATCCTCCTCTCGAATTGGGATCAGTTATATCTTGTTTGATTTTCTTCGGTTAGTTAATTTTTCTCAATAAAATGGACTGTTTTTTTTTTTCCTCTACTTGTTGAGTATCCTCGCTGACTTTGTCAAGATCATTAGGTTTCACATGAGATCTCAAGTGTTACCTATCAAAGTCTTAAATATGTTGAAAATAAAGGAAAAAAAAATCATCTTTACATCATTCAAAATACAACAGAACATTGTCTATTAAATGCGTTTAATAAGCTATATACAGACTCAAAAGTTTTAAAAATCAAAATTTCTGACGATATTTTCAGAAGGGTTTCCTAAATGTCAATATTCCTTTCAACTTATTTAAATCAAGAATTTTCTCAAACACACACAAAAGAAAAAATTATTCAGTGAAAAGCAATAACCTAAAAAGTACAGCATATGGAGGAGATCAGTGATTTCTGTGAAGAAAACAAGCAGTCACCATACTTCATTTTATGAATTCAAAGTAAAAAATTAGGCATGGAAAAAGGACGAGGAATCCGAAATTATAAGGCAATGAACACTTGTGAAAGAAAGAAAAAATCAATTGAATGGGACTACAAAATTGTCTTTAGATAAGAGGAGAATAACCTCAGGGGAGTTGGACAAATCACACTATCTGCTAAAATCAAAGAGGTCATAGCAGGAAAGATTGATCACAATTATTATGCCGCATATGTTCTTAATAAATCATCCAAAAACTAGAATGGCTTCTGCAGATATCCATCTTTATATCACAACTATTACCTCACCCCAAACTGTTCATCTGTTTTTTAAGAGAAATTATTAGGTTCAGACACCGGACAAAGAGAATCATCCGGATTTTTATTTGTCTACAGTAAAAGCACAGTCAAAGCGTAAGTATTGTAGACAGAGAGAAATCCGGATGATTCTTTCTGTCTGGTGTCCGGAACTAATAATTTGCCATTTTTTAATCTCTTGAAAGACCCCTTTAGAGATATCATTGCTCAGAATAATCAAGAATGAAAGCATCAGCTGCAGTAAAAGAAAGAAGCACTAATATACAAACAGAAATCAAGGCTCTTTATGTACCTTGCTATGTTAAGAATGCTCATAAGAGGCAAAGATAAGTAGCTTGATGGAGCAAATAAAGGTAATTTCAACTCAGAATTGGGTGA
The DNA here is from genome assembly GCF_001605985.2 of Dendrobium catenatum. Classification (NCBI taxonomy): domain Eukaryota; kingdom Viridiplantae; phylum Streptophyta; class Magnoliopsida; order Asparagales; family Orchidaceae; genus Dendrobium; species Dendrobium catenatum. The sequence goes on from NW_021318754.1 coordinate 394,757, forward strand.
TAGCAATGGCACAAGGTGATGGCGTCCCCAAATCCTAGCTACATCAACAGGAAGCCAACTGAAAGAAGGAAAAACAAGAAAAAACGAACATTGAAGGAGCTTTATCTGATTCTTACTTGAAGACAAATTAAAATATTCAATTAAGTATAGCAGTAGAAGAAGATTGAAAGGGTACCCATTAGAATTCAGGGTCAATCGGCAAGCTCCTCGAGCAAGGAGGACCTGTATTAGCCGATGATTTATGTGTAAGTGCAAATGCAGCAGAGAAGATATAACATATACATGGTGAACATGAAAAGTTCTAGTTACTTTGCCTGACAACATTTAAAATTTCCTCCGAATGTCGCATAATGGAGAGGAGTGCTACCAGCTCCTGTATATGATTCAAAACTAATCATAATAAAGTCCTGAAACAACATAAAAAGCTAAAATCATACAAATCATTTGTATTTCTCTCTGCCTACAATAAAAAGCGTAGTCAAAACACAGTTAATGTAATGCACTTTTACTGTAGACAGAGAGAAATCTAAATCTGGATGATTTTCTCTGTCCGGACCTAATAATTTCACCAAAAAATGGCATACCTATGGTCCTGAAAGAGGAGCAATAATTAAAAGTTGTTGCCGACACATTTGCCTTAAAATCAAGTAACAGCTGAACACAATCAAAATGCCCTTTTACTGCTGCCATATGCAGCGCTGTCAAGCCTCCATCAGCCACCTTGTTCACCAACCTCGACAGAGCTCTGCAAGCAACCAAACAAGTCAAAAATCAGCTCAAAAAAAGTCTTCAGGCAAAATTTAACGATCAAAACCAACATACAATTGATCAAATTCAACTGTGGAAGAACATTCCGAGCTCTTGATATCCTTCAACCCTTCAACAGTCACTGAGAATGGAGCACTTGGAATAAAGTCTGCAACTACGAGCCTGATGCACCGGACATAGCCACCTGCAGCTGCAAAGTGCAACGCCGTCTGACCAGTGAAGTACGCAGCCCTCGAAACCTTTATCAGTTAAAACTCATCTCCATAAGCCAATTTGGGAATATAGAAATCAAAGCGGGAATGGCAAATACTAAATATACATACGTTGCATCTGAATAGTAGCAGAACCTGCACGACCTCCCAGTGGCCATACCGACATGCTTGCATCAATGGTGTCTACATAGTTATTCCATTAAAAAGATAAATTAAGGTAAAATTCAACTAAAAATTAAATCTTGGATCAGAAAACAACAAAAAATGGTTTTTTTTACCAGCCCAGAGTAGTTGCGGGAGTTCACATCCGCTCCCTTTTCCAGTAGAGACTCTACTATCTGATCATACCATGTTTTCTTAGTATTTGTAGAAAAGAGAAAAAAAAATGGAGGAGAAGGCTGGAGAATACGAAGGGAAGAACCTCAACGTGGCCCTTGGCGGCGGCAAAATGTAAGGGTGAGTTCTGAGCGGCGAAGGTGCAGTATCTCGCGAGGCCGGCGTTCTGCTCCAGCAGAGCCAACACCTCCGAGACATCGCCGTCCCTCGCCGCCGCCACCAACCTGTCGCCGGCACCGGCGGCAGCACAAACCAGCGAATTTCCCATCGAATAGTACAAAATCGAAGAACCTAGGTAAAGATATCTCCTTTATAATCGGAGGCCCCTCGATGTTGGCCCAAGAGCAGATTGCGACGAATACGAGTGAAAGCAAAGGCTTTGTCTTTCCCTCCACGGCAGCTCTGGCTTTCGTGTATCCGGCTTTGAGGGGTAAACTGCTCCGGTAGTGGCTACAGGGAGTGCTACATGGAACCTGGCTGCGGTTTGCCTATTGCGGTGACCGGAACGTGCGGGTAAGGGAAAATGAATGGCAGCGGCGTTGACCGGATCAACGCGCCGGCAAACATTTTATTTATTTTATATTTAAAAAAAAAATCTTCGAAGTTGCAATACTCACATAAATTATTGTTCTTTATCTCTAATCTCTATCAGATTAATGTGCTCATAATTTATTCAGCAAATTCAAAAAAGTCTTATTAAAAAATAAATTTATTAAAATAAAACAGTATAATTCGTTATTTGGATCAGCTTTGAGATTCACACTGCACAGATTTCTAAAGCAGATCTAACAGACGTTAAGCACTCCTTCTGAAGGGAGTTCTCTTTGAAATGTGTGCATATAAGGCTCCATATGGTTGAGGAAAATATATTTGCCTCAATCATATATATATATATTATTTTTAGTAGCTAATGATTTTAAGTGACAGTGAAATATTGAATTTTCGAGAAAAATTAGGACATAACAAAATGTCTGTCATGCATCGGAAAATTCATGGTAATAAATTTGTTTATGTCCTATTTTTTCACGAAGATTTAATGTATTAGGTAATTTATTAGACACTAATATTTTTATATGGAAAATTTATAAAGAGAGCAAATTTATAGAGATTTGCTTAGATGAAATAATTTACCATATAAATAAGTTAAAATAATTTGTCATTCTAATTGATTAGAAAAGAGTGAATTAGAAATTATATAAACCCTTTCTCCGAGAATGAGAAAAACTTAGATTCAGGTTAAGAGAAGAGCCTCACAAGGGAGAATTCATTGAGAAGATGAAGAGAAATGTTTGCACTGGTCAGGCCAGAAATGCCCCAAGGTAAGGAAGGATATAGAAGATCCACATAAAAAAGGTTGACAAATCAATGATTTGTTATTAAAAATTTACTTTCCTATTTAATAAAAGCCCATATGTACTAAAGCAGATAGGAAAAATCTGATAGGTTAATGTTTAAAACAGCAAGACTAAACATCACATTTAAATCTAAATGATTATAAAGATGGATATGCAAGTTATTATGAATTTTATATGAATTAAAAATACATATGTGCAGGAAAAACAACATAATTGTGCACATCAACAAAATCTCAAGCAAATAAGCCCACGCTCCGACCTTTGAAAAACTCTTTGTTGTCAACTTCATTGAGAAAATTTTATACTAACCAAAAGAAACTTGATAATCATAATCACAAGGAAGATTTCAAAAACACCACTGAACATTTTGAATCTATTATCCTAACCATAAAACCTCAAAGTCTCATCATTGTCTAATATCAAGTAATAAACTGATCAAGCTAGTCTTAATGGAGTTGAAACATTGGGTACGTTTGGTAGAGGAAACATCACAGACACGTTGAGGCTACCATTATTGAAAGCCTAATAGGCTCTCATCCATTTTTAGATTTAGAAGAGTCAATATCATGAATTATTTCACATAGTAAGGCTAGAGAGAAATAATACAAATAAATAAAAGCAAATGCACGATCTATCACATGCAATAATGAGGAACATCAAACACATTATGGTGCTCTTCGATGAGGCATTGGCCATCGGCCTCTGCCTTTCCTATGATGTCTGCCAAAGCGCAAGGTGTCGGTGAATGAAATTGTCATTAAATGCAATATTCAACTATTGAAGTAGCAATTACTAAGTGGCGACGATGGTAGACATTCCTAGGAAGATAAGGCTAGCAGAGAAGCACCAACAGGATTAGGGTACGTAAGACAGGGATAGAAGCAGGCCACACCAAAGAATTAAGCATGATTACAATAAAAAGAACCAAGCCTATTCTTTTTTGAGATGTTTGGCTACAAAGATTTAGCTTGATTTAGCCTAAATTCTAGCTAAATCACCTCAAACAATTTGACTGAATCATACAAGTCTTTATCTTTGTAAACTCATATTTATGTTAATTTAAGCAAAAATTAACCTTTTCAATAGAATTAACTAAGCAAAAAAGAAAAAAAAAAAAACAGAAGTCTGGCCTAAAGTAATAAGTCATATAATCTATATTGTTATTATAATTTAATCTATAGTTTGGATTAAAGATTTATGAATGAACGGTAGCTGCACTTCTCATCATGCCTACCAATCAGTGTACAATGACATTATTTCAGTAAAAAACAATAAAAAATCTATGCATTATTTCTATTATTCACAAACCAACATAAAAAGAATGGAATGAGTTCCGTTCATATTTTTTCACTTAAATTATTTCTCAAGCGGAGGGAAAACATGCTGAGGGAGACATGGTGATTATTGTCCCCGCAACCATGTCAGGAAACACACGATGCAGCGAATCACCCATCAGATCGGTGATACGTAGATTTGTCATAGGGAGTTTGGGCTGTTCGCGGTTGTTAAAGATGCAGCGGATTAGGTTACCGTTCTTAGCAGTTGGGGAACCCTAACGGTAACAAGGGTCGCATGCGGAGCACGTGCGAGAGAGAGAAGAGGAAGAATGGACGGGAAGCTTCGTAGACCCGGGTACCGCCTGCGATCCGTTCACCACCTTGTCGTTAACGGTGAAGTTGACACGAGCTTCCAACGGTCACTTGCAAGGGTTTCTCCGCCGCATGATTCTGATCAGACGGCGAACACGCAGCTGCCGGACGCTACGGCGGGAGCTTTTTTTTTGGTTTTGCGGCATTTTTCCCATGGAAAGAACGGAGGAGCAGAGAATAAGGAAGGATGGAAGCAGAGGAGGAAGAAGAACTGATAAAACCTCTCCTTCTCCCTTCACATTTCCAATTTTTTACTTCTCTGTTTTGACGTAGATAGAGAAGGAAATCGAGCTTCTAAGCTCCAAACTTGCTGGATAAAAAAAATTGATTTTGTTCCTTACTTTCTCTTTTCATTCCATTCATGTTCATAGGTAGCAGAGACTGCAGATGCTGAATGAGCTTGTTCAAGAGATCCTCGGATATATTGACAAGAGAATCCAAGCAAGCAGCTTGCGTGCGTTTACAGCTGAAGAAATGCTTCATTTCAAGGTAGTTATTTCTTTTTTTATATCATATTTTGTTTATATAGATCTCTACCATAAAAACAAACAAATGCATGTATAGAGAGAGAAGAAGGGAATATGAGGTTTGAGATTTATTTGATTGTAGTGGTACAAAAGTTCATGTAGTTAGAGTGTTCATCCCTGAAGTATATAGATGATGTTGTTGAGTTCAAAGGGTTACAAAGCAATCCACATAGTATTCCTTTTAATTCATAATGAAACACAATAGAAGGAATGGAAGCAAAGAAGATTTAGCAATTATTCGGTATGTAATGTTATGTTAATAATAGATGTCTAAAACTATTTGATTTACTAATCTTTTTAAATAGCTATTTTATAAATGATATTTAACTCATATTTTAATAGCATTTAAATATGATTTTTTTTAAGGCTAACAAAAAATACATAATAAAATCATTTTTATTGATTTTATAATATTATTTTATGTATGTAATATAACATTTAACTAAATAACAACATTTGGTAAATAGCGTTATTATTTAGATAATATTGTTATGCGTATAATATCAATATCTATAAAACAATTCGAAACGAAAAAAAGGCCCCTGGATCATCATCTATTATGGAGTATGAAGTAAAAGAGAATTGAAGTTCAATTTCATACAACCTGTGTAAAACATATTTTTAATTCAAAATTTTAAATTTATATGTTAGGGCTTAGTATTTTGAATTTATACGTAAATATACGCATTTCAACTATTTTATGTAGGGTTAAACTCAATATTTTCACTTGTCTTATTAATCTATCGATCATTTGAGAGCTCTTCCTCGTACTCAACACTCTTCTTTAATAAATATATTTTGATGTCATCATAAATCATGCATCAAGAATTCCCCAAATTGTGTATGTTTGGGAGCCCCCATGGCTTATAAATATTGATCATCTATTATAAACAAAGTTAATATATGTAATCCATATGAACTACTAGATTTGAGAAGTTTACTCTAATACAACTTGTTAAGCAATATGAATAAAAAGGGGAGATAAAAGTTAGGCCAAATACAAAAATCCTGATCAATAGTCCTATTGTGATTATTTCTAACTATTTAGGATCAATTTTTATTCATTCATACTGATTGCTGCAATAAGATTTGACAGAACGACATGTTAAAAGAAGAGATTGATTGCGTTAAAGAATTATAAATATTGTCGCTTTGCATTCTCTCCACATTGCTTCAGCTCTAGCGATCAATGGAGATGCTCGACGCCTATGCTCAGTTGCAAACTCTTAATTTCCAACGTAAGCGAAGCTTTATCCCTCATAAAGGAGAATTATTCATTCTTTCAAGCAATAATTAACAGTTAAAATATTCTTAATATATTGTAGGCCAAGCAGCCACATAGGTGCAACAATGGAGTGAGATCACTGAACCTTATTGGCTTCCTCAAGTTGTGAAGCCCTTCTAATGCTTCAAAGTTTTCTTCTAAACTGCAAAGGATTCTGACAAAATTGAAGTGCCTAATGCCAAGAATGAGCCTCATAATGAATCCTCCGAGAGCAGATTATTGCGTGAGATTATTGGGCTAAGTAGCCAGCAAGAAAATACCCAAACGGAGGACCAGAGCCTTGAGCTTGTGAGCTTCCTCACACATTGCACAGAAGCAATCATCACAGGTGATCATGCATCTATAAACTACTTCCTATCTAGACTTGGAGAAATGGCCTCTCCGACTGGAAGTACAGTTCATCGACTTGCAGCTTATTTCACTGAAGGTTTGGCCTTATCTGCAGTAAAGCTATGGCCTCATATTTTTTCCATCAATCCGCCAAGAGATGTCGTAGAGCCGATTGACGACGACGAAGCCACGGCTCTTAGACTCCTCGACCAAGCCACCCCTATTCCCAAATTCATCCATTTTACTCTAAATGAAAGATTGATGAGAGCTTTTGAAGGGAAGGATAAAGTTCACATCATTGATTTGGACATCAAGCAAGGACTGCAATGGCCAAGTTTGTTTCAGAGCTTAGCTTCCAGACCCAATCCACCAATACATGTAAGGGTCACAGGGATTGGAGAATCAAAGCCTGAGCTACAGAACACAGGTGCAAGGCTTGCAGCTCTTGCAGAATCTTTGAAACTTCCTTTCCAGTTTCATGCTGTCGTCGACCAGTTAGAGGATGTCAGGCTTTGGATGCTTCATGTGAAGGAGGGAGAATGCTTGGCTGTAAATTGTGTTCTTCAGCTGCACAAAACCCTCTATGATGACACTGGAAGTTCTCTAAGGGATCTAATGTGTGTGATTGGGAGCACGAATCCTGCAATAGTGCTCGTTGCAGAAGAAGAAGCTGATCACAATCACCATCAACTGCAGTTGAGGTTTGCAAACTCTTTGAAATACTATGCCGCCATCTTCGATGCCTTGAATGTTAGTCTGCCGGAGGATAGCTCGGAGAGAGCTAAGATTGAGAAGATGTTTGCGAGAAAGATCAGGAATATCATTGCTCGGGAAGGAACTGAGAGACATGAGAGTTTCAGCCAATGGAGTAGGAAGATGAAGGATTGCAGATTTAAAAATGTCGGCATTGGAGATAGGGAAAAAGTTCAGAGCCAGGTGATATTGAGGATGTATTCAGATTCTAGCTATTCTGTGGAGAAGATAGAAGAAGATGGAGAAGCACTTTGTCTAAAGTGGCAAGAACAACCACTTTATACTGTCTCTGCTTGGGCTCCCATGGATATTGCTGGAAGCTCAACTGCAGCTCAGCCAGATTGATTGGAGTTCTCAAACTAATATGGTTTGATCTAGTTTCATTTCCTTCTCAAGCTTCTGCTTGGATTCTTTTGCTCCTCTGATGGAGAGATTTCTTACCGGGAGGAAGTTGAGATTTCTTTCTTCCTTTCCAATACTTATTTTATTCTTTGAGGATCACATGCAGGAGGCAACGAAAGGCAGTGGAATAAGATTGATATCATTCTTTGATTAATTTGTTAAGAGAACATGTAACTCATTTTATGTTAATATGCCCTTTTCTTACCCATAAGTGTAGTTATTCAACAACTTTGCATTGAATGCTGAAGCTATGAGAAGCTTGTTTCTCATGTTTCAGATCACTGAATGCGATATCTGTAGTGTTAAAAACCTGATGGAAAGAATTCAAGTTAACTTGAGATTTTTTTTTTATTGGCATATTTTTTTGGATATATATTATTAGATTGCTGAGTTTTGATTTGAGCATCTAGGGAACTTGATAAATTAAAAATTATTTTGATCGCATTCCAAAACAAAAGCATACTGTATAATAATGTTGCTTTTAATTTTTATTTTTTCAACATTCTTAATTTTCTCTCTTCTCTTAATATCAAAATAATAACCCTATTATATTATTTGCCTTTTAGATTTCACTCACTATTTTTTTTTTTTAATTTCAGCCAATGATATTGAGTTTCTAACCATTGTTTCCTTATTCAAGTAGTCTTGTAACGCTTGTGGTATAACGTATGTGTAGCTGAAATGAGCAGAGGAGGAGAACAGAATGGAGAAATCAGTAGATTTGAGGGAGCAAGGGAAACAGACATACACTACTACCAAAGGATAAATCTCAACCATTAATTCATAACAAACCTGATACATCATACACGTACACGTGTAAAAACACATGCTCACTTTACTTATATAAAGCTGCTCTAGTCTCATCTTTCACATCTGTAATAAACAAATCGTTAAGGGATCAGAGCAGGGATGAAAAGTTTGTCTACGCAGCAATGGCTCAATCTTCATCATCTCAGATTGGCAATCCGTCCGTTGAGACCTCCACTGAAAGCTGCAACATCCCAGCATCTCTCAAATTTGTTATCTCTAACATCAAAATCATTGTTCCTACCCAGCTTTCAAATGACGAGCGAATGGGCTAGCTCTCTTGAATCTACGGCAGCTCCACCACCTCGCTTATCTCAGTTAGCTGATGGCACCACCACAGTCAACCCCAAATATATTGAGTGGGTTCTCATTGATCAGAACCTAACTGCAGCGATCTATTCCACCCTTACCTCCTCTGTTCTTCCTATGTTCTACATTTGGAATCCTACTCATCCATCTGGATCACGCTTGAATGCAGACTACAAGCTTCCAACAAATCTAGAGTCATTCAACTCAAGAGTAAACTCCACAACCTATCCATAAAAAACCTCATTATGACCCAATAACTCACCGAAATCAAAAACTTAGTTGACAACATAGCAACAACATGCTCAAATGTCGATCCAGAGGACATCATCCTGTATACCCTTAACGGTCTTCCTCCCTCCTACCAAGCTTTCAAAAACCTCGATTCGCACTATGTTGCACCCCATAAAAGTGGATGATCTTTACTCTTTGCTCCTAAGTAAGGAAATCAATTTACAAGCTGAATCCTCCCGTCATCAGTCCCTACGATAGCACTCTACTCTTCTCGCGGTCGTGGACGCAGTGGCCGCATCAGGTTCTCATCCCCCCTCACCAAGCATATACCCTCCTCCGTCTTACCCACATGTCAGATTTGCAACAAGTGGGGTCACTCTGCCATCATCTGCTGGCACCGTCTCAACATGAACTACACACCAAACGTATCTCCTATGCAATCCAAAACTATGGTCGCAGCTACCAACCTCCCGAATCCTGATTGGTACCTTGACTCTAGAGCATCATCACATCTTACCCACTCACTCAACAACCTCTCCTACCCAACACCCTACCAAGGCTTAGATAACATTACAATCGGAGATGGCCGCTCATTTTTCATTGCTCACACCAGTGTTGGCATCATTCCCACGCCCTCACTGTAAGCTACTTCTCCCTCAACTTCTACATATTCCCAATCTCTCCCCCAACCTTATTCCATCTCCCATCTAACTCGAGATAATAATGTCTATCTCATTTGAACCCACTGGTTTTGTCATCAAGGTCTCGAAGACCAACCAAGTTCTTCTCAAGTGTTGGGTCCCTATCGTAATGGACTATACCCCATTCAACCAACTCCATCCCCAAACCGTCCATCAGCCCTCTCTGCAACCCGAAGCACTTCATCTCTCTGGCAAAACCGACTCGACCACCCTCATCAATAAACTCTTGCTACCATCTCCAACTACAACAAGGAGCTTCACATACCTGTCTTTTTCTTTTTGTTCATCATGTAAGGTCTCCAAAGGTCATAAACTAGTGTTTCAAAAGTCACTTCATCGCATTTCTACCCCGCTTGCACATATTCACTCAGATGTATGGGGTCCTTCCCCTATTGCTTCTAATCAAGGTTATAGATACTATGTTTCCTTCATCGATGATTTTTTGCAATTTGTCTGGGTGTTTCCAATTACTTATAAATTTGAAGTGTGCTCCATTTTTATTAAGTTTAAAACACTTATTGAAAATCAGCTATATCATAAAATCAAATGCCTACGCTTTGACGGCGACAAAGGATATCTCAACCAAGCACTTCAATCCTTCCTTCAACACAATGACATCCTGCACAAAATTTCATGCCTGTACACTCATTAGTAAAATGGATTGGCGGAGAGCAAACATCATCACCTCACTGAAACCACCTGTACTCTCCTCCATACGTGTTATACTCCATGATATATATTTGAATAATTACATTTGTTCATATTTAAGTTATTACAATACATCCTATCTTCCATATACCTACTGACCCAATGTCGTTCCCCATCCTACCTAATCAACCGTCTTCCCTCTGAATCCACCCATCATAAATCTACACTACAACTACTCTACAAATAATAACCTAAATATTATTTTCTTTGTATATTTGGTTGTGCTTGCTTTCCATAGCTTCCTCATGCTGACCGCCACAAACTCACCCCACAATTTATTCCCTGTCTTCATCGGTTACTCAGACACCTCCAAAGGTTACAAGTGATTAGACCCAACCAGTAATCAAATTATCATATCTCGTCATGTTATGTTTGATAAGACCACCTTCCCCTTTTAAACCAAGCCACCACATCCTCAACCATCTAACCAACCTTCCTCCATCCCTTTTCTTCTCACTCCCAACTCCCACTCCTCCTTACAACCCCTAGCTCCACCTACAGTTCATACACCTCTGTAACCTTTCCACCCGTCTCTCTCTCCAACCTTTACGACAACAAGTCCATCTCCACCCTCTACCTCAATTCCTACTTCTCATAAACCACCACCTCAACCTCCATTACCTACATTACCTTCCTCCCATCCAATGATAACCTGCCTGAAAAATTGGTTCTCTCAAGCCGCGCACACTTCTCAATCTCCTCCATCAACAAAACATCCCCACGCCTTCCAACCAAGCCAATCCAACCACCTACTGAGAAGCCGCCAAGTCCCCTCACTGGCGTCAAGCCATGGCCATTGAATTTCTTGTTAGGCCATCACTATGTGTTGGAAAGTAAACCACGCAACAAAACAAACAATAAAAGAGAACAACGAAATGAACACCAAGATTTAACCCACTCTCTATCTCAAGAACAAATCGCAATGGAGCAACCTTGGCTCAGGAGAGTTGCAGTGCTCTTCTCTATCTCCAAGTCGATACTACAGTGTTATCGCGCTGCATCCTATGACATCGTAGCGCACAAATGTACAACGCTAAAATATATAGCATCGCAGCGCTAAATGCTTGTACGGGGGAAAAATTTTTCAGGAGCAAGAACCTCGAATGCCAAGCAGGCGGAGACCCCACTGCAACCCCCGATAAACTTGGCCAACATTATTAAAATAAGTCAATAAAACAATCTGCTTTATCGACAAAATCAAATTCCACACATAACTAATACTATTTATTTCTTGAATCAACTATTCATGGGGGAAGCATTCAGGATGCACATTTGATTTCCCTTGAAAAATAACTTGGTGGGTAGTCCCTGATTAATGATTTGGATGAGCACCTCGCCCAAAGTTTAGAAAAGTTGATCTAATGCATATTGATCTTTGACACCCTCAAAACCTAAGACGAAGAGCTACATTGTAGTTAAAAGACTGAATTGATAGCTTAAAGCAGTGGCAACTTTGCTAAACTTTACACTCTTATGCATGAGCATGAAACTAAACTTTTAGAGGAACATCACCCATGGGATATGCATGTAGTTCTGGTTTTTTTTACTGTAAAATTTGAGTGATTTGTGGTTGTTATAGAGAACAAAATCTTGGTGGAACAAATAATGTTACCATTGTTTGAGGGCTTGGACTATGACATATAATTCCTATTCATATATCGCTATTTGTTATGCCCGAACCAAATCGAACCGGACTGAGAGAATGGATGGTTGAACGTTCCCTTCATGTTCATGAGCTCGCCTCTTTCGCACTCGAGCGACCCGAGCGCCTCCTAGCTATAGTTTCCCTTTCTCCAATCGTGCAGATCACATGATTTATCTACCTTTTGAAATCCTCCCTCCCCTACCGACCTCCCTCTCTCCAATTAACCCAATAGGCAGCTTAGGGCATCATTTTTACTTCTCTTTTCTCAGTTACAGCAGTCGTCAAACTCTCATTCCTCTTCCTTTTTTGTTTCTTCCTCGAAATAGCAGCTCTGTTTCTTCCTCGAAATAGCAGCTCTCAATGAAATCTTTTCAAGCTCCTCTCCTTGTACAATGAGTTTTTCTTTTCCTTTCCTCTTTCTCTCCCTCTTTCTCCTTCTTATGTTTCTAATAATCTATGTAAGAGTTATTTCAATTTCTATTGCGAGACTAAATTTGATTTGTATTATATTTCTCATAGCCTTAAATTTCTCATAAGAGTTTTGTATTACTTTGGAGATAAAATTTTATCTAAGTTTGATGTTCTACTTTATCAAACCAGATTATATTTTTTAGATCGTATTATTTCATAATTAATTTTGGTGTTTATGGTGTGGCTAAAGTTGATTAGGATATTCATCATTATGCCTCAATGAACGTGCTTAATATTAGATTGTTTTCGATACTTGTAGAATTATTACTTGGTGGAGTTGACTGAAACACTATCGAGGTTGGAGTTTGTAGCAGACACAGTAAGTAACTACTATATATTATTGAATAAACGTAAACTTATTTGTTAAGGTAAAAATAAGTGTTAATTGTATCAGGCTATTTGGATTATTGAATTAGGTCGTCAATCCTATCATTATTTATAAAGTTTATTGATTAATTTCCAACGCTTGTAAATATCTTTTCATTCTCATAATGAATTAGAAATCTTCATAAGTAGATTGTTTTTGATTTATTACTGTATAAACTCTTATACATTATTTTCATGCACATATTTTTATTTGAATACAATAAATGTTATATTAGCAAAGCATATCCATTTATGAAATAACCTTTTTTCATATTGAAATTATGAAGCCTATCAAAAAGTGTTTATGAAAATTATATGCTTGGGTGCATTGATGTGTATGTCGGTAGAAACCTATTGATTATTGGCTAGTCGGGATCGACAGGGCCCTAGAGTGACGACTCCATAGTAAGTCACTGGATTTTTTTGGGTTGGTGTTTACCTTCCTGGTAATGGGTATATGATAAACCGATTATATTTATATACTTATGAATGATTGAATATGTAATTGGATTTGAATTAAAAAAAGAAACGACTTACCGGTCTTTGTGAGATACAAGGATACCTAATGTGGTGTATTTGTAAACATTGAAGTAATTTGACATCAATAACTAATTGGCATATATACCTACGTATTAGAATATAATTTTCTTCCATTTTAATAGGGTCTAATACTGCCATCTCTATATTGAGTGACACAATTAAGTTTTTGATCCAAACAAAAAGGGAAATCCTTTTAGCTTAGAACTACTAAATTAAGGTTTAGTCTGAACAGTTTTTTTAGTAGTTCTATGTACCAGATCATAATTCTTTGACCGTTTTCAAAAAATTTTATGATGAGTGCTGTAAATCTGTGATGGCTATAAAAAAGCTGATATTTTTAAAAGAAAAAAAATTATAAAATCTGCAATAATTTTGCAACTAATTTTACAACTCATGGCAATAATGCACACCACCTAATTAGAACCAACATGATGGAGTTGTAAGATAATAGATCATACCTCTATTCCATCCCAACCAAATCAAACTAAGAAATCAACCAACCATCATTTCTCTTAATATACCCCTCTATATAAATACCTCATCCTCCATCAGAACCCTACTCCCAAATTTCATCATACTGTCTGTTACATTATAATCTCCCCAACTCACCCAGAATGTCGAAGGAAGCAAATAATAGCTTCTCTGGATGCTTGAACGGCGATTTCAAGGAAGCCGGAGCAGTACCAACGGTGTCTGCCGGCAGCATAAGTGATCCAGCTAGTCAGCGCAGAAAAGCAGTAATCTTGGCTCTTGGCAAGGCCTTGCCTGACCAGCTTCTTCTCCAGGAGAGCCTAGTTGAAAACTATTTCCGCGAGACCAACTGTGATGATCCGGTTATGAGAGAGAAGCTTGAGCGTTTATGTAGTAACTAACCCATAATGCTCTTCGCAATCATAATTATTGGCAATCTAATTTTCAATTTTTGACGATGATCGATTACGCAGGTAAGAACACGACGGTGAAGAGACGATACACCGTCCTCTCCCACGACCTCCTCCAAAAGTATCCGGAGCTAACAACCCAAGTATCTCCGACCATCCGCCAGCGCCTCGACATCTGCAACGCCGCCGTCACCGACCTCGCCCACAAAGCCGCTATGTCCTGCCTCGGAGACTGGGGCCGCCCCGCAGCCAATATAACCCACCTCGTCTACGTCTCATCCAGCGAGCTCCGACTTCCCGGCGGTGACCTCCACCTCGCCTCCCGGCTCTCCCTCCGCCCCGATGTCGCCCGGGTCCCCCTCTACTTCCTCGGCTGCTACGGCGGCGTCGCGGCCCTCCGCGTCGCCAAGGATCTCGCCGAAAACAACCCCGGAAGCCGCGTACTCGTCGTCACCTCCGAGACCACCGCGATCGGTTACCGCCCACCGAGTCGCGACCGGCCTTACGATCTCGTGGGAGCCGCCTTGTTTGGCGATGGCGCGGCGGCGGCGGTGGTGGGAGCGGAGATGGAGCCGGGGGAGGAAAAGGCCGCGTTTTTGGAGATGGAGGTGGCAGTGCAGGAGTTTTTGGAGGGAACAGCGGGGGTTGTTGACGGGAAGATGGGGGAGCAAGGAGTGAGCTTTAAGTTGGGGAGGGATTTGCCGGAGGTTATCGAGGGGAGGGTTGAGAAATTTTGTCGGCGGTTGATACAAGGGATGGAAAGGGAAGGCGGTGATGGTTTTAATGATTTGTTCTGGGCAGTTCATCCCGGCGGGCCGGCGATACTGAATCGGGTCGAGGAGAAGCTAGGACTTTGGCCTGAGAAGCTAAGGTGCAGCTGGAGAGCACTGAGTGATTATGGGAATGCGAGCAGTAATACTGTCTTTTATGTGTTGGATTATATGAGGGAGGAGATGAGGAGGAAGAAGAACGGAGGGGAAAGAGGAGAGGAATGGGGACTAGTGCTGGCTTTTGGGCCTGGAGTTACATTCGAGGGCATTTTGGTGCGCAGTCTTATATAGAATCAAGTGAGTTGAAGAGGCCGCCGCCATGGATGAATCTTTTAGAGCTTAATTTAACTGATTAGAAGAATTAAATGCAGTATTAGCATAAGCTTAGCTTTGCAATAAGTTATAACTCATTCGTTGGAATAGTATCCATATGCCAATTACTTTTATATAAGAAAAATGTAATACGGGGAGAATGAAAATTGGACGTTTATGAGTTATGTAATAAATTTTTAATAAATAATCAATTATTTCTCTTTTCTTTTATCTAAATTATTTAAATTTTTAATAATATTTAAATAGAAAATAATTGTTTGAATTACATGTTAATAATTGTGGGTGCAAGAAATTATACATTTCTCATGTTAGCGTTGCACAAAATTTTACACATAAAGATAAATGATTAACATAAGAAACATAGGTGTTTTAAAGTGAAAAATTCAAGAGAGAAAAATCAAGGTGCCATACGCCGACTTGAAATGATTACATTATATAAGCGTAAGTTAACAAAAATTTACATGTCTCATAAATTAAAGAAAGAAAAATTACACAAGTATGGATTGCCTACTTAGCCTCCTCTAAGAGCAATATAAAAGAATAAAGAGGTGTTGCATGATAAAGAGTGTGCAAACTACTGTGATCGATGATAGTGATCTGATAGTAGTGGTCAGTTGATAGTGATTTGACAACTAAAGTCAGGTGACGACAATCTAATGATGGTGATTGGGCAAGTGGCAATCAAATGATGGCAAAAATTCTACAACTATAGTTGGGAGACAACGATTTAATGTCTATGATCGAGCATCAATTGTTCAATAACAATGGTCAGGTAGAGCTCTATGAGTCTTTAAACATCTAAACACTATTTTTTTAAATTTTTTTAATAAATTTTATTCAAAAAGGCATAAAAGATACAACAAAGTCAAAGACAGGCAAGCCACAGAACCTAGGCAGCCAAAACAGGAAAAGAAAAACAATAGAAAAGGGGACACATAAACAAGGAGAAAAAGTTTCAACGGCTATCAGGCTCAACAAAGGCACAGAATTCAAACCACTCCAAACCCGGGCATGGACCATCCAGAGGAGTGAAAGAGCAAGGACCACCAAAAGCCAACCAACCGCCATCTCCACTAAGAACAATCACCACCTAAGATTGCCAACAGCCACGAATTGGAACGATGAGCCCGAGCCACACCATTGCCCGAAAACCGCTAGCTAAAGTCGCAAGGCCAACAAAAGTTTGAACCCAAAAAGGCATCAAAAATCCGAGAAAAGGGGAGAACACAGCTGCAGCGCACCAATTATTTCTGATCGCGTTTACCCCTACCACGAGAAGCAACATAAACAACAGGATGGTCCTTATGCGTATCAAACTTAACAGCAGGTTCATCCTCCCCAGAATCCTCCGAAGAGGAGTCAGACGAGCATTGAAGTCAATCAAGTTGCAACCTAACCGCCTCCCCCGAATTGGCATCCATCATATCAACCAACGCCTTAGGAGATAACAACTTAAATGGGACATCAACAAAACTACCGGCAACATGGGATAGAGGCGTAGCAGGGGAACCAACACGGGCAGCACCACCCGCAAACACATCCAGTCGGTCAGGACAAAGAGCAATAGGAAAGCGAGATGCATCCAAGAATCCCACAGCCACGTCAAGCCCAGCATGCATAGGCAAAAAGGATGGGGCAGACACAGCACCCAAATATGATAAAACAGGACTGGAATTAATAGCACAAGCCACATGACCATCGTCACTAGAGCAAACTCGAGAAACCTGAGCAAAAGGCAAAACCTCACCTACCACACCTTTAGAAACAACCATATTAGAAACAACAGCCCCATCAACAACAACATCCAAACCGACCACAGGTAAAGGGCCAATGTCACCAACAACAACCAAATTATCCCCAGACTCAACGTTCAAATTGGGATTAGGATTAACGACAGAAACAACCACATGAGCATTACCAGCAACCTCCATATGAGGCAAAACAGTATCACATTAGGCAAATGTGCCACAGGTAGCACACAAAGAGCAGAAGCAGAAAAGAGGGGATTTAACATAAATATACTGAACATCCTTAGAGGGAGAAGAAGAAATAACTGGTTCCAGAATAACCAAATACTTTGGAGGAACCTTGCATGAAGCTGGAATATCAGCCGTAGTACGACAATTACCAGGAGAATGCCCAAGTTTCTTACAAGAAGAACAAAAATGAGGGAAATCCTCAAAATCCACTTGTTAGACATAACCAGATTTCTGATGGCCTAACCAGACCTTATCGAGGTAAGATTTAGTAACGTCCAACTCAACCAAGACACGAGCTAAGGATGGCCTGGAACCAATGGAGGTAGAGGTATCAATTTTAAGAGGTTTTCCAAAGTTCAAACCAAGCCTATGAAGAATGCGGGGAGAGAAGAGATGAGGACGCAACTGAGAGAAAGAAACTCAAATGCGGACAATCGGCGACTCGACTCCGATATCCATAAGAGGTGACCACTTTGAAAGCTTAATGTAACAATTATAGACTAAGTATGATCCATGGCAAAATACCCGACAATAATCAAGGTCGTTTTTTAGCTTGATGAGAATATGCGTCGGGTCCAGCAGAGTTACAGAAAATTCTCCATTCAATTTCAGATTAAAGAAGAAACGTCGGATTGAGTCCAAAGAAGGCCGTTTAGAGGGGAAAAAACCTACTAGAGAAAATTGGAACGGCGCAGCTAAAACAGTGATTCCTGATTTTGAAATACAAAGAGAATGTAAACCGCGAAAATACGACACCCTCAGTTGGGGGAAATTAGATACATAAGACGATCCCGCAAGGGCATCTAAAAACGAACGAGAGAAAGAAGCATGCTCTAAAAATCCAGGGTCGTAAAGCTTCAGAGGCATGCCGGGAAACGTCAGAAAAAGTCACAGACCAAAACAACAAAATCTAGGTCCAAAGCACAACTAGAGAGAGAGAAAAATTGCCCTGAAGGAACGAAGGAGCCAGCACGCCAAGAGATCCCAGCCAAGGAGGACGCCGGAGAAGCTAGTGCAAAGCCCTAGCAGAGCGGGGGGAGCGAGTAAGAGGAGAATGTTGAAACATCTAAACACTATATGATCTTAAGTTAAGATCTCTTTCATGTAAAAAATTTGATCTATTTATAATCTTTTTGAGCATCAATATGATAAATCTAACAAAAATCTCATAACACTATCAAATGCCCCCATAGTGAATCCCCTTGATCATATGATATTTTTTGAACGATAGAGTGCACATTAATGATGTCAATTTTGGGTATCTTAAGCTCAATAAATTCATCTCATCAAGATGCACGTATAGCTGTTATATTCGAAAATCATCATGTCCTCTAATTATTGTTACAAACTTTTTAACTACGATTAAAGTATTTGATTTAAGATCATTTGGATTCATGTGAAATTGCTATAAGTGTCAATGAATTTATCTCATCGAGACATTCAGTTAAATTAAAAATTTATTGAAATCAAAATTTGATATTGAATATAATTTTAAAAATTTTCAAATATTACCCTAAACCCTAAACATAATAAAACTATCATCAAGTCTACAACAATCTAACACTAACAAAAAGCTTTTTTGCCAGACCTACCTGTAGATTCTGCTTCTTCAAACCAGCTGAAGGAAAAGAGGAAAAAAAAAAGAATAAATGGTTATTCAATAACAAGGATGACCAAGCAAACAACACCACACCTTCAAATAAAAACCAGCAAATTTAATTGTGTACAAAAAAGACGGTTTACAGCTTATTTATACTGGATAAAATCTAAGTAATGTCTTGCAGCACTGTGATACAAACCTATCAGAAAGTTTAGGAGAATAAGATTTCGTTTGGGACGGCTTTTTTATTACTTCTCTACGTAGTTTTTTAGTAAAAAATTAAAAGTTTTATTCTAAAAAGCTACTTTAAAAAACAGTAAAAAAGCCGTCTCAAACGAACCCTAAAACAGCATTATCAAGCACTGGATGTCATGCTGCGTTTCAATATGACAATAATGAAAACCAGAACAGAGAGCATAAAGGCGTACTTCACCAACTCACTGGCAATTTCCGTAGTAAATTCACTCATATGTTGATCGAAGAGTTTGTTCACAAGACTGATGATGTCGTCTATAAACTTCATCACTACTGCTTTGGCAATCCTACAAAGGAAACTTAAAATTTGTGCAAAAAGGTTAGGGGCTGCATCTGACCATTGTGCCTGACTTGAGGGAGGGGGGAGTTCCACATGTTTTAAATACTTTTCTGCAAATATGAACAGTGAAATAGCAATCAGAAATCAAGACAATTAGTAAACATCGGAGTCATGGTAGAACTATGGATCAAGACACTATTGGATGCGAATTAATATATGGGAGACACCAGAATCTAACTGATAAGCATGGTTTGAGCCTAAAGAGAGAAAGATAGATAGATAGATAGAGAGAGAGAATCTAATTAAATTTCAGTATAAAAAAAGTACATGAGTGATTTAACTTCTATATGTATTAAACACATCCTTGGATCCCTATTTATCATAACAAGGATGACCACGTTGATTTTAATTAGAATCTGCTGCTGCCTTGCCGAGGAAGGTCTTCCGGGGGGGTCAGAGAAGGTCTTTTGGGGGCACTTTTATTTGTCGAATTTGTAACGAAACTTCTTCTGATCGAGATAAGTAACCTGAATCTCACTCCTATTTTTAATAATATTAATTTCATGAATTTTATCTCTCCTAAATCTACTAAAATATCCCAATTTTAAGATTTAAGTAACTTTCACCATGTAGTTTCTTATATGTTGTAAATATAGACTTCCTAAGCCTTATTCATATGATCATGTTGGAATTTCACTAGTTAGAATAAAGAACCTAATTATTTATGTGAAATGTATAATGATCTAACACGAATAAAGGAATAGAAAGTCATCTCTGTTGATATATATGACATGCACGAGATTTGGGATTTTTTTTTTACATGCAAATATACTTGTGATAATGCATTCATTTGCATCATTCATCTATGTCACAATTATTATGAAAATAAAATTTGGAATGTGTATGAGCAAAACTAGACTGATTGGGCATTAATTGGGATAAGATACCCAAATCAAGATTTATGACATGGGAGTTATAATTGTATAAGATTGGAGTGAGATAGATATTAAGGGAGTTATAAGTGTTCAAGATGAGGCAATATACCCACAAGATATCTGTAAAATACATGAATTCCAATTAATTGGCCAAAAGTCTATAAATGTTGTATAGTGAAACAAGATATGAATTCATATTACATAGATACATGAACATCATTTATTCATATATTAAGAAAATGATAAGAATGACGAGATCAAGACATGGGTCATTTTATAGAATAATTGATAATGAATTTAGAAGTATTGGTTCATCACATATCTATGATTTATGATTTATGTTCACATGATTGTTTCAGTTGAGATATATGAATGATTTCATGCACATTATTTATATATGTTATGTATTGATTTTAACAGTAGGTTATGGTAACCTACTGAGCCATGTGTTTATTATGTAGTTGCTTCTATATTTTCAGGTCAGAATAGGAATCCAGTGGAGTGAGGCAAATTAGGAGACCTCAAGGTTATTTTCTATATTTTTTGCTTTATTTGTATTCATGATTATTGAATGGATAATTGAATTGTGTAGATATCATGGCTATTGTATATAACGGTGATTTTTAGGTTATGTCGAATATGTTGATATTTGGATACATAGGAATGTAATTATGTTCTCCGTTGTTTACATTATCTAGGTTAAATTAGTAAGATCTCATTGATGATTACAAATATAAAAAGATATAATTCTTTCCAATTTAAATCTTGGGCGTCACAAATATTATGAGGGGTGGTCGGCTGTTTGGGGTGGAGATGGGGAGGAGGTTGACGGCTTGGAGAGAGAAAAGAGATGAGGAAAGGTAGGGGAGGGGAAACCGAGAGCCCGGACACTTCCTGCGGCTAGCGGGAGTTGTTTTTGCTGTTACCTAGGGACTTCACCTCTCTCTAGAGCTCTCAACACTCAAGGGAGCTGGAATGCAGAAATTTTCATTTATCAATCATCATCACATACAATAGTGAGGGCCATCATATATAGGCCTCCAAGCAACAAAGACACAAAAACTAAAATGCCCTCTGGGCTACAACACAAACTAATCTTTCACAGGGGTACAATGATACAAACTAAAACATAAACAAAAATAATACATAAAATGCATCATAAATAAATACTCCTAATCGTAGCCGTCGATCTACGATTTCTCAGGTGATAGACGCACCGGAATCTCCTGCTAATGTCCTCATCACTAGTTTATTAAGTATGAATGATTAAAAGCTAAGTGCAGGCGTCAATCAAAATCCCAGATAGTATGAACAAACTCAGAGGCACGGACCAACATTAGTCAACATAACAGATGACAGAAACTTTACCATACACTTTAGAGCTTAGCCAGGAGTGATCTTTAGATCAGATCTAGCCTCATAGGACTTCCCAGAGGAAGCCTCAATGGGTGTAATAAGTAATAGATGAATAGAGGTGTTACTAATCTTGAAGACATTAAGTGTTATCACGTGAGTTGTCGATAAAATTCATGTGATATTGCTAATGATGGCCTAAAAGGATAGGTGAAAATTTTGTAGAGGACATCATCCTATATCTTTTCTTAGTAACTAACTAGCAAGATAGGACTAGACAACACTATGTAACAGAAAAGGATGTCAGGTTCACCTAGGCCACAAGTAACAGAGTTGACCATGGCGTACGTGTTAAATGGAATCTAAGCAAGGCTGTTTTAGAAATATTATTCATATTAATCCTACCATCAATAATCAAGTACAAGATTGCGGGAAAAGAGTAAGAAAAACTAGGGTACATATTGGACTCAAGAATGAAAAAAGAAAAGAGAATCCTGAGCCAACATTGCAATCCAGGCTTTTGATTGCCAAGGACAAGGCATGGACCTACTCGGGCTTCCTTTTTCCCTTATCAGATTAGGGGAATACAATGAATCAGGAGTTGATTCTTCCTCCATGGGAAAATACTGATTATTTAAAAACGTTTTCTTCTAATAATCATAGGCCACCAACGTTCAATAAGGCGTTTAGGCACCAACATCCGGACATACAAGTGTATCTTCACATGTACCATCATGTATAGAGGCCACATTTACCTATGGTGCTCAGCTGTGCCATAACTACATCCACCTATTGGTTCCACATGAAATCCAGCAAGGGGGAAGAAGTCAAGCTCGTGCCATTGTTTCACTGAATCGTCCAACATGATCATGATGTCAATCTTTCCCTGTGTTTCTAGGCGTATAGAAATATTTAAAAATTGAATAAATTTGATAAATAGTGACATTAAATAGGTTTGGGAAAGGCCAAGCGTTCACAATATAGATAGATAGAAGGATAAATAAATAGAAAGGTAGATAGAGAGATTGCTTTTGGATATAGTTTTTGCAGAAGCTTACGAGTAAGCAAAACGTCCAAGATGAACCAAAAGAAACGGGTAATTGAATTTTGAAATCAGAATTTGGACCAAAAAGTTTCTATTATTCCTTCTTCTGCAGGCTATGCAAATGAGGCTCCCTTTGAGAACCAATGCAGCCATTGAGGTGGAATAAGTGTCCTGACCCATATTTTCCATAACATGCGTGGTTTGTTGCCTATATGACCGGGCAAGGATTCACAATGGGTTTAAAGAAGAGAACATTTGATAAATGGTTACAGTTTATTATCAATATGTCTACATGGTTTCATTTAAGGATTACAATCACGAACCTGGATGATATGTGCTCTTGAATTCTTGGACCATCTTATTCTTCATGATAGCATTCCAGACAGCTTTGTCAGTTGCCAATGAAATCACCATGTTCTGAATTGTTTCAAATTTCAGTAAAGATGAACAATAGAACATGTGACTCAGCTCAAAAACTAAATAATATTCCAGCATCAAATTCAAGCTACTTTGCAATCAGGTGAAAAATAAAAAAGCTGCCATCTAGTAATTCAAATGCATAAGATAATGAGACTAAATACAACATTAAAGCTGTTTGACTCCTTGTTAAAATAGTATTTAGAATGTCATGCTATCAAAATGTCAGTCATTCCATCAAATGTTGTTTGAGTGGTTCAATGCTGTGATTTATAAACGTCCAAGAAAAATGTTATAGCAAGAAAAATGCATACATTATATGATAGATATAGAAATGACAGATATGAATGATGATAAATTAGACAAAGAATAGATATGACAGATGATAGATAAGATAGATAGATGATATGTTTTGGAGATCAAATCAGCACCCAAAACAGCCACTAGAGCAAAATCAGCACCAAACAGCGAAAAACAACCACTAAAATCAAGAGAAAACAATAATGATATTCAAGAACAACGCTAATAAAGCTGAAATGATAATTTTCAATCAAAGAAATACAATATACAATTGATTCACTATTCAAGAGGTGAATCGACTCTATCCCAATTTCCTAGAAGTAACTAGGAATCCAAAATCACCTAAGAAAGACAACTTCAAAAAATTCTTCACTTAATCCGTCCCACATACAGACTTTCCACCTTAAAACTAGCCATAATCCCACCATAAATGCACCTAACATTTCCTCTAATAATCTCCTCTTAAACTTTTCGAGCCATAAATGTACCTCACATATCCTCCAATAATCTCCCTTAAACTTTTTCCTCTTATAGGTCTGAAATGAGGTGCTTGGACCCACAAAACAAGAGCCTTTTGGCTCCTGGAATTTCGCCGAGTTGTCACCCATAGGAATGAGATCCACAACCATATCGATACTACCCTTCCAAAAAGTCACATTTGTCCTTAAGGTGGAAAGAAGGAAACTGCCTCTGGATGGTGCTGAAAACTTCCAATGTCGCTTCATATTTTGGTAAATTTTTCACTTGATCAATACTTCATTTATCCCCTTGTCTCCTTGGAGCACCCTTTGCACCTTTAGTGGTTCTAATATTAGCTCCATATCTTCTGACAGTGTAGCCAGTAGTGTGGCAAGGGTGTATGGTCAGCAATGGCTCGTTTCAGCTGCGACACATGAAATGCTAGATTGATGGTTGAAGTTGGTGGCAACAGTAGGAGATAGGCGACCGCGCCAATGCGCTCCACAACCTCGTAGGACCCAAAGTTTCAAGGGGAAATCTTCTCGTTCCTTTGTCGAGCTAGATTCATCTGTCTATAAGGTCAGATCTTCAGATACACGCTATCTCCAACCTCTGATACTAAACTGCACATTCCTTTTGTGTCCATATGTTTGTTTTTTCATAATTTGTTGTGCCCGTAGTAGATGTCCCTTCAATTCTGCCAAGATTCTATCCCTTTCTCCCAAGTATTACTCCACTGACGATATGGTGTGTTTTCATGCCCATAATATAACAGATGAGGGGGATCTCTCCCATATAGAATTTTAAATTGTGTTATCAGGGATGTTGTCTGATATGAAGTGCTATACCAGTAATCTGCTCAGGCTAGCCATTTGGTCCACATCTTTGGGATATCCGAGACAAAGCAACAAAGATAAGTCTCTACACTGCGATTTATCACCTCCATCTGGCCATATGTCTGAGAGTTGTGAGCGGTACTCCGCTTCAGTATAGTCCCCTACATCTTGACTAACTCCTCAAAAAATGGCTCAAAAAGATCTTATCCCAATCAAACACTATAGACTTGGGTATGTCATGCAAATGGACCACCTATCTAATGAAAGCAGCTGCCACTGACACCACAATGTATGGGTGGCGAGGGGAATGAAATGAGTGTATTTGCTCACTCTGTACACCACCACTAGAATCACGGTGAATCTTTCTGACTTAATCAATCCCTCGATGAAGTCCACAGTCACCTCTTCCCACACCTTGGGTAAAAATAAAGGCTGTAAAAGACCACTTGGAGCCATAGCCTGATATTTGTCTCTAGCATACATCAGAGCTGGCCACCAACTTCTTTACATTCTTCTATATGCCCACCCAGTATAGCTCCATTATCAGTTGATGATATGTCTTTGGGATTCTCGAATGTCTCCCAATAGTGTACCATAAAACTCCTGCAACAAGTGAGCAATGTGTGGTGTTGTCCTTAATAGCACAAACCGTCCATGGTATAGAAACTTCAGACCTGCCAAAGAATAACCAGGATGACTATCCTTGTTCTGCAATAGATCTCCTATGCTTTTACTCAGCTCTTCATCATGCTCGCTCTCTTGCTTCAAGACCTCCCAATCCACCACCATGAGGACCGATAGAGCCATAACATGGGGATCTACACTACGTATAGAGAGAGCATCTGCCGCTTTATTTTTCAACCCGGGCTTGTATTGGATCCCAAAGTCATACCCCAACTTGGAAAGCCACCTTTGATGCTCTTTTGTCACCATCCTCTGCTCCAGCAAGAACTTCAAACTCCTCTGATCGATTCTGACTATGAAGTGCCGCCACAACAGGTAAGATCGCTAATTCTGAATTGCTAACACAATCATCATAATTCCTTTATATAATGATTTCAATATGGCCCTAGCAGTCAACACTTTGTTGAAATAAACTATCGGCCTCTGCCCTTGCATGAGAACTGCTCCCAACCTATAGCTTGATGCATCAATCTCTATTACAAACGACTGGTTGAAATATGATATATAGTGCTAACACAAGGATACTAGTCATGGCTTTCTTAAACTGCACATGCCTGAGTAGCTACCTCCCCCCATTTGAAATTGTCCTTCTTCAATTGCTCTGTCAACGGCCAGGCTATAGAATTATATCCCTTCACAAACTTCTTGTAATATCCTGTGAGTCCCAAGAACCCCCTTAGTCCCTTCAAGTTTTTAGGCACTGGACACTCCACCATTACCTCTATCTTGGTTGGATTCGCAGACACCCCGACTTGAGACACTACCTGCCCCAAAGACTCCACCCTCTGTTGCGCAAAAGAGAACTTCTTCAAGTTGGCATATAGGTGGTGCTCCTTCAAAGTTCCCAACACCATCCCCAAGTGCTCCAAGTGCTCCTCCTCTGACTTGTTATAGATAAGGATGTCATCAACGAACACTAGAGCAAACCTCCAAAGATAAGGCTTGAACACCCTATTCATGAGAGACTGGAAAGTGGCAATGGCATTAGGGAGGCCAAAAGGCATCACCAAGAACACAGTGTCCAAACAATAACAAAGAACACATGGATTGGTCATGTTTGTGAGGTGTGGGCTTTGGATTGTAAGTGAGTGGGCTATGTGAAGGAGACAACTTGAAAACGAAACTAAACGTAAGTTTTCAGTTTGATTTTCTGTCTATTTTATTGATTGAATTCCATCCCCCATCATCCTTTTTTAATTTATTAGTCAACACCTGTTATATGAGAGTGCACCCTCCACAACAACTTTGCATGGCAATCAATTATAACAGTGTGAGGGTAAGCATAGGGAGCATGGGATGAAGGAAGCACTCCATCCCATGCTCTCTACCTCTATAGCTCGCTCACATTTGCTCTCTCTTATTGGTTGTATCGTTTGGCATCATAGCTTGAAGGGAGATATCTCCGCCTTGAACCAGAACAGCAACTAGACCTAGTTTACAACTAGTTGATGTAAGGAGAACAATATTCATTACAACAAGTTCATACAAGGAGAACACTATCCCACTGTTCACCCTTAATGTGCACTAAATAAGGTTTAATTATTATTTAATGCACTACTTAAGTCAATTAAAATCCTAATTATCAATATTAAGACTTATTTTATCTAATAGTTCGAAAGCTAATTAAACTAAAACTAACCTTAATTAATGAATTTGGTTGAACGCTCAACTAATACAGAAAAATAATTGGACATGTAATATAGATTTAATTTGATGCAATGATCTTTCTTTTGGATTAAAACAAAAACCTTGTGAATGATTTTAAAAAAAACGGGAGCTAAGAAACTTTTGATCTGACTCGGATTTGATCACTTCCTTGTACATCCTCATTAGCAGAGATTCCTTCGTATATCTTGAGTTGAAAGGCCTTGAATTTTAGAGGTACAATATGATCTAAATTCTAGGGATAACAGGACAGATATGCACGGTGCTCCAAACATGGAGAGGAGCATGCATATCGTTGATTACAATGCATTTTCCCTTATTTGTCGGATAGACAAGAAGGATAGCAGGAAGAGCATGGAAAGTGCAGGGGACTTATAAGGCTTTTGTGAGACCGACTGCCAATTTGTTGTTAGAGATCATTAAAATAAGTATCAAGCTGGCCATAAGTGGCACATGTCATTTCCATAAGTTTTTCCATGGTTGAGACGGATGTGGGACCCTTAGTAGACATCATTGCCACAACAGTCTTCTTCTATCATGGCTCATCATCTTCACAAATAATGATAGACCTTGCCACAGACTGCGCCAAGAAAGTGAAAGATGTAAATTTATTTGCCTAATTACTTGAGAGATTCAAGAGAAAAATATCACGTCTATACTACTCTATAAGGAGTTAGTGAGAAAGCAATTGCTATGAGACATAAACCTTTTAGGTTATTATCTTCAATAGACAAGCAAGAAACATATAAGAAATAAATTGGTCAACAGAATGTACAAGAAGTGCAGACTCTTGAGAAGCTGCTTGAGGTCGCCTTGCCAGGAGAGATGAGAGGGAAAGTAGAGGTCAAATCAATAATGATTGCACCAGCAAAGTGTAAGCATGTGATTGCATAATATGATACGAATGAATTTTGATAGTTACAACTTACAACAGGTACTTTATTTTTAACACAATAAAGATATGTTGAGAAAGTATTAGAAAGACTTGGATTGTAGGCTACAAGACATATCACACATCGATTTTGCCAGTCATTTTCACTTTTGACAGCTTCTCCTCAATCATATGAAGAGGGTAAGTAAATGAATAGAGTGACTTATGCTAGCACAATTTATGCTAGTACTGTTAGAAATAATGTGTAGCTAGCGGCAGCGCGTGAGAGGAGAGAATGTTACCTTCACAGGCAAGCTCTTGTTGTTTGCTCCGATCAAACAAGGAGGGAGGAGGTCGGAATGGAGTCGACCAACGACGGAGGAACCGGAGTCGGGCGGCGTGCACGGCAGGGAGGAGTTCGGTCGGTCCTCTGGACGGGATCGGACGGGGCAGTGGCAAGAAGAGCTCGGTTTGCTGGAGTCGGCTACAAGTATGTGTATCGATCTCTCTCTCTCTCTCTTTCTCTCTCTCTCTCGGCCAGAGGAGGTCGGATTGGCGTCGGGTCTGGAGATCGAAGAGGGTTCGGAAGATGGGGGGCTTCGACGTCGGCTTGAGGTCGGATGAGGCAGAGATCGGGAGTAGCGATCGTGTGAGCAGCGACGGGAGAGAGGTATCGGAGCTCTGCGATCGTGTGGGAGGAAGTGTGGGGGAGATGAATCGGGAGCAGCCCGAGAAGCCTCCCTTCCTTCGCTATTTAACGACCTCTGCGGACGCTCGATCGAGGCCGGTTCACGGGAATAACGGAGAAGTGTTCGCAGTTGCAGCGGGATTTGATCGGTTCGGCAGTCCGAGGTACGCGATGTTTCAGCTGGATTCGCGAGATTTGATCGCAAATCAGAGCAGCTCGCAGGATTTCGGGGATCCTTCGACAGTCTGAGGTATGCAGGATATCCGGCAATATTCGTGGACCCGATGGATTGGAGCAGGTATACATTTCATTTTTATTCTTCTTTGGGTATTATATGGAGGTCAACAAATAGTCTGGCTTGGACCGGCCAGTCCATGCATTTACGTATCTATCAAACTCGAGCAAACCGTCCCCCTCCTGCTCCTCCTTCCCCCGGATCGCGACCAGCCGCGTAGAAGCCGCCAGTTCGCACCTCGTTCCTCTCCCCAATCACGTAATACACAAGATTTCAGCACTTCTTGAAATCCTACTTCCCTTGCAGCCTTCCTTTTTGTCATTTAAGGTGAAGAAGGGAACGTAGGGCATCATTACAAACCTTCCCTTACCTCTCTCACAGTCACCAAAAGCCCTACTCCCTCTCGCAGTCGCTAAACTTCTTCCCTATTCTTCATTTTCTTTTCTTCCCCGTGAACAACAACTGTTGTTAACAAAGAAGATCTCTACATCTTCTACCTCTTTGAGCGTGTTGGAGTCTTCATTCTTTCCCTTAGATTAAAGTTGGGTTTTCCTCATCTATCTTTTCCCTTTGATCGGGATCATTCATCAAAAGTTTTTTTTTTATTAATGATATTTTGGGATTATAAATTTGATTGTTGGCATTAAATTTTAATTGAATATACTTTCTTGGTTTTGTATATTTTTAGGTTGCTCTTTTCAACATAATCTTTTTTGGCCTGAATCATTTAAGCTTGATTAAGCATATTCAATAATATATATATATATATATATA
>NW_021318754.1:424923-430943 GCF_001605985.2 Dendrobium catenatum
AGTGGACATGAATTGGAAATAATAAATGACTGATACGTCAGTTTGAGGTATCATGATTCCTGGTATGGTTGCACTTGTAAGTATTAAAATAATTTGCATTTATAGTAGTGTGGTGTATGCATTAAACGCATTAACATATTAGATTTATGTTGTAAGAAACATGACATGTTTTAATACTATTTTATTTTGATAACTATATGTTGTTACTTCCACCCTCTGGTTGTTCATATTGCATGCCCCATTCTTTTATCGTTTATGCTTTGATAAATTAGAGTTACTTGCTAAGTTTGATTTTTCAAACTCACCTGTTATCTCTTTTCACAGTAGATCCTATAGGCGTGTTTAATGGATTGTTACCTTAGGAGTAGAATCACCAGTAGTAGACTGTTTTTAGATTTATTATTTTGTAGTAGTTTATTATACTTTTGATTTTGAGGGTTGATTAGTTTTTTTCCTGCTTCTATTTTATTTATATTTCTTCTGGCTTGTCTCAGAATTATTGTTATTTGGATGTACTAGTTATTTGTATTTTATTAATGAATTGGTTGTTTAAGTCATTTCCTCTGTTTACTCTGGTGTATATATATCAAATTGTATCACTCGTATATATTTGTTCCTATTTGTAAATATGAAACAGATCTTTCTATCCCTTCATCGTGTCCCGTGTTGCTAGAATATACCGCCTTCATGACCCGAGGTGTGGCAAGCCGAGCTCGAGTCATGCTTAACTCGAGCTCAACGGGCATGCTTGAGCTCGGCTCGTGGCAATAGATGCAAGCACGCGAGGCGTAAGAAGAATGGGTCGACGTGATTATCGCACGAGAAAAAGAAAAATGCGTTATTGTTGTTGCTCTCTTCGAATAAGGCACTACCAAATTAATGAAAGTTGCAATTTTTTCCTTGGAATATGAGCTTATTTTTTTATAAATGTTTTTAAAGAAGCTACAGTTACTGCAACTTTAGTAATAACTAATAAGGCATTGTTGAAGCCTTTATTAGGCTGCAGTTTTAGTAATTAATCCTACATATTTTTCTTTCATTTAAACACATATAGATTTTCAAATTAAGTAAAAAAAAATTTCAAAAAAATTCCTAACACTTAATACGAGCAAGCTCACGAGTCGAGCATTATGAAGCTTGAACTCGAGTTCGTTTAATAGTCGAGCTCACGACTCAATAAGCACAGCTCGCAATCTTGTTATTGAGTCGAGTTTGTGTTGGCTCACGAGCCGGCTTTGCTCACTTACACCCTAGTTGTGAGTAGATACATGTATCAACTTAGTCAAGAATATTGGAAAGCAATGAAACTGATTTTACCTTAGAGGCATTATTGATTAAGATTTGATGCAAAATAACGAGGTCTAATTACAGTTTTGTACGATTTTTTCTTTAGATTATGCTGGTGATCATGAAAGGATGTCATATATTGAATATATCCTCAATCTATATTGATGTGCCATCAGTTGTAAGCCTTGTCTCACCCCACAATACGTTCTCTATTACAAATGAAAAGTACATACACTTCTTGAAGATACAAAAATAGTTATTTGATTTAAAGGCTTACTTGAAGATTTTGGTTTGCACCAGGACAACTCAATGGCTATTATGATATTCAAAGTGCTATTCACTTAGCTAAATATCAAATGTGGTATGACAGAACCTACTATATTGATGTTTGATACCATTTCACCATAAAAAAGGTTTGAGATGGTAAGTTTTGGGTCAAAAGATCAACACATAGCATAACCATCTTAACAAACCTACCAAGGTGATCTCAATTCCCAACTTCCAATAATACTAGTAGTTTTCTGATTCCAATCATAGTCAGTGCCTTCGGAGGCTTGGGTGAGGAAGAGATTTTTAGTGATTTGAGCAGAGTTGGTTATCACTTTATTCCTTAATAATAATGATGATTTGATATAAGTAAAAATTGTTATGTTCTATGAAATATAACAAATGTAATTTTGATAAATACATTTAAAAAATAACTTTTACTTGCCCTATTCCTAGGTTAATTGGACAAGATAAGGGTTTACAGTAAGAGAGCAAACAAAAGAGCGATCGAGCATGCAAAAGGGACATTGAGCAATCAATTGAGGGCGGTGTGCCTTCTTTCAAGAGATCAACATTCAAAGGAAGGAGAATCAAAGGAGTATGGTTGTCGCTTTGTTTGTGTATTAGGTGAAAGAATATTTCTTCTTATTTCCTTTGATTTTCTGTAAATTGCATTGCTCCAATTTAGTGAGATCTTCTCCACTTCCTCATTCGTTTTGTGAGAAGAGAATTTAACATATTTTGTAAGTCTTTGCGATTTCTCCTCCTATATATTTTGACAGCGGAATTGTTTTTGCTTCTTTGCCCCATTGATGTAGACCAACCTTTACCAAACCAAGAAAACCCTAGCTAGCCCATGCGAATGTTTTAGCATTTTAATATCATATTTGAATTTGTGGTACTAGCTTTGTTTCTCCTAAATTAATTTGATTGCTCTCTTTAACACTCCTTCAGCTTCTGCCACTACAGAAAGCTTTTTTATAGTTCATTTAAAATAAACACAAGAACCCTATGTTGTATAAAATTGATAAGGAAATGTGTCGTATAAAGAAAACCTACATAAGAACCTTAAAATTCAGAACTACAGTATACCTTAAAAGTTGGATTAGTCCACAGGAGGTGCAGTGCATCAACAATTGTATGATGTGTCTGAGAAAGTAGTAAGCTCAATTCAGGAAACGGACGACCAGGGTGACTCCGAACTAAGCCAGATGAAGATTGTCCATTCGTTGGCGACGATATCCTGAAATATTACAGAGGATCAAAGATATCAACTAACCATGGGGAAAATGATTGCCGGTACTGTATTGTGTAGAAAGTAACTCACATCTGAAGGTCAGAAACAGCTTCCATGGCTTCCTTCTTCGATGGGGCCGACCAAAAGACATCGTGCGCTGAAACATCCATGACTGTTTGCTCTTCCTCTTCCTCGCGTCAATTAGGAGGGCGAGTCGATCTTACACTGCACAGTCCATCTGTTGTTGACCTCACGTCAACGATAAAGTGATTCGCATTTTGTATTTTTTTTAAATACTTTTTTAGCGTATTTAATCTGAAATTCTCGTACAAAAGGATTAGAGCGCCTGTTGGCTGTTGCATGGCTTTGTAAATTGTAACCACGAATCTATGAGCTTTGCGGGAGCTGCACGCTAAAAAAAATTAAAATATAAATAATTTCATATGATACAAATTTTACTAATAATATTTAACGAGTGGCAAAATAGGAGATTAGAGGGTGAGAGAGAGTGAGACTGTGAGAGTTTATTAGATTGCCAATAGGTATAAAATTTGAATAACAATGATTTGGTACACGTACAAAAATTATTTTGTGCGGAAGTCAAATGCCTTTCGAAGACCAATCAAAATGCACCACATCACTCCTTCGATATGTACCGTGCTCGGTACCGCTGATGTGCATGGCTGCACCTAATTCATCTCTGGACATAGAGCTATGACCGGGCTTTGCACAGAATAATTTCTCGCATGCCCCCTCACTATAGGAAATTCAGACATTACTGACGGTTTTTTCTGGCGGTTAATGTTAGATTTCTAGCGGTTTCATTAAATACCGGAGGTTTTTCGACGGTTTTCCAACGGTTCAAAAACCGTTTTGCAGTGGTTCAAAAACTGCCGAAATAAA
This sequence comes from Dendrobium catenatum, assembly GCF_001605985.2. Lineage (NCBI taxonomy): Eukaryota > Viridiplantae > Streptophyta > Magnoliopsida > Asparagales > Orchidaceae > Dendrobium > Dendrobium catenatum. The sequence goes on from NW_021318754.1 coordinate 428,618, forward strand.
CCGCGTAAGAAACGATTTCTGGCGATCCTCATCTTTCACTATAGAACTGCCGGTAATAGTCGTCAGTAATACTTGAATTTCCTGTAGTGCCTAATTTATTGGTTGAACTTGTAGGTTTAACATTACAAGATATATATTATAAAAACTATGATTTTGTTCTCTAATGAGGATTATTAATTGTTGATTAAGGCTTCATTTAGGATTATTTTATACCACTATTTTTTTTCAAAAAAGTCATCCCAAATGAAGCATAAGTGTCATTATTTAACTAAAATCTCGATGTGAATAACGTCATCGCCGCTTCTCCATGTCCTTAACCGGTTGGCAAGTTCGTACTGAGTTGGTGAATTCATCGTCTTTAACGACTTCATTATCTTTGATGAGTTCGTCCTCCTAAATTGTCATGAATCAAGCTATCTTAATTTAAATAGAACTCGGGATATATAGGCATACATTTCAATCATTTTTTTATTATTGAATGCATATTTTCAAACTTAGTAGTTGAATGTCCTGAAATTCAAAATTTATTTATGCTCGACCTTATGCACATGGTATAAGTTTCATAAAATTCCCTCATTTCGGGGTCAATTCATCCAATTCTTTCAAAATCTCGATTAGTGATTAGAACATTAGAGGATTTGAGTCATTCAATGGCTTTACCTCCTTTTTTCGCTTGCTCTCAATAGTCATATAACATATTTTGAATTATTATATGGACTATCGAGACTTTTCACCTTATTACACAACATTAGAATTTCAGATGAAGTTGTTGCTTTTTTACTTATAAATTAATGTTTTGTTAGATAGAGCTTCCTAATTATTTTTAAAGTAGCTTTTTAGTACAAATATTAAATTTTTATACTTAAAAGTTGCTTTAAGAAGCAGTAAGAAAGTTATTCCAAACGAAACCTAAGGCTCTCAAATAAATGATAAGTTTTTATATATATTGCTTCAAATACTTGTTCTATTTGAAGTGGATCTAGAAAACTATTTCTATGGGTTATTATAAAAAAATCAACATAATTATATATCATGACTCAAATTCTATTAAAATTCTTTTAATACATAATTAAATTAAGATTTTAACTATTAAAAATGAAAAAAAAAATACAACACAAAATAAAAATCTAACATTTGAAGTTCTTTCCTTTATGCAGTATTTTTGAAAATTTAACGTCGGAACATTGTTGATTACTCATGCTCTATGAGTTGACTCTTTTAAGGTGCAATATAGACTTAATCGGGAGTGGACCTTCAAGATAAGATCACCGCGTCGGTTGAAAGGAAATAGGAAGCCCCCTACCTAGTGTTTGGGGACAAAGACCCAAAAATGGATATAATGTTTTACTTGTTTATATATTGTTGCATCGTAGAGTATTCGTGGCTATAGAGAAATATAAAATTTAATGTCTTAACTTTGTACGAAAATCCGGCACGCAATCAGATAAGAGAGAGGGTGTAACATTTACAAGAGACACTAATATTTTTACGTGAAAAACCCCTAAAAAGGGGGAAAACCCACAAGGCCTAGCCCAGTTTGAATGAATCCACTAGTATTGCAATTGATTACAAATGATGCATTTTCTTGGGGGAAGGTCTTAGCTTGATGTACATCTTATAGAGTACATTACATGATGTGAATACAAAGAGTCACTGTTGATGTGTTCGTTTGGTCATAAGGACCACTCGTCGGTGGACGATGTAAGTTGGAAGGATTGTAGTCGGCGGGCGATGGAGGTCGAAAGGACTGTAGTCGATGGGCGACGTAAGTCGAAAGGACCTTAGTCTGCGGACAACGGAGGTCAGAAGGACTGTAGTCGGAAGGACCTTAGTCGACGGGCGACGGAGGTCGGAAGGGCTGTAGTCAGTGGGCGACGTAAGTCGGAAAGACCGTAGTCGGCGGGTGACGTAAGTCAGAAAGACTGTAGTCGGCAGGCGATGGAGGTTGGAAGAACTGTGTCGGGTAGAAATCCAACATCAGATAAATGTCCGGCGAAAATCTAACGATAGACAGAAGTCCGACGTCAGGTAGAAATCTGACGACGAGTGGAGGTCCGACGTAGGGTAGAAGTCAGACGTTAGTCGGTGGCTGGGGAGAACTCCGATGTTAGATGGTATTCGGGCAAAACTCTAGAGTCACTTGGAGATCGGGCGAAATTCCGACGTCAGTTGGAAGTCGGGCAGAATTCCTGCGTCACTTGGATGTCTGGCAGAATTCCGGCGTCCCGTGAAAGTCGGGCAGAATCTCAACGGAGGTCGAGGAGTTTTTTCCCTCCTAATCTTCTCTTCTTGCTCCCCCCACCCCCCCCCCCCCCCCCCCCCCCCA
>NW_021318754.1:431720-493986 GCF_001605985.2 Dendrobium catenatum
GCTCGGTTGGAGCGATGGAAGAACAAGTTGTTTATCATTCCATTGTAGATGCTCTTAGGGTGTAATTGCTCAATCATATTTTGGCCACACTATCATCATTGATATTGTCAAGTTTTTCATTCACATACAATTAATAGAACAAAATTCATAAAAATATTATATTATTATTATTTTAATATTAAATATTACAATTTCATAGTCTTAAATATAAAGATTAAAAAAAACTATATCATAATTTTAATATCAAAAGTCAAATATAAAAAGAATGCTTGAAAATATCATAATATCTTCAAATTCTAATGTCAATTATATAAAAACATTTTAAAATAATTTAGTAAATTCTGCCAAACTTTATTTGGTTTTGACACGTCATCAAAAAATTATATTGACCGGGCACGAATTTCGATGCAAAATCAAGGTGGAAACTTCAAAATTAAAATTTGGATCATCCAAACTGCGATTTCAACAAACTTATATATAGTTGAACTGAGCGTCTCGAGAATAAGAACCCAACCACACCAAATTTGACTCAATCCGAGCTCAAATGATTACAAATCAAGGACCCGAAGCGTTGTTGGAAGATGCGAACCATAATTTGGATTACCAAACGGTTTCAAACATTATGTGCTTATAATCAAATCAAACGGCTCGACGAGATGAATCCAACGAGCCCAAGATCGTCGAATTCCGGCATCATTAAGACATTTAAATGTCCATCAAACGATCCATGATCAAGGGATTCAACATCGGCTGTCCATCCAACCAATCCCTATTTACCCTTGATATCTTACCTATTTATGGGTCGTGCTACTCCTGAAATCTATAAATAGACCCCTCATTTCTCTTGAGAGGGGACTCAAGCAAGAAGAGAAGAAGAGAAGAGAATGAAGAAGAGAAGGAAGAGAAGGAAAAAGCTCCTCCTCGACCACCGTCGAAGTTTCGCCGAACCACCACCGGAGTTTCGTCAGACCACCTCCAGAGTTTCGCCGAACCACCACCTGAGACCCTCACCTTCACCGAACAACCATATGAGGCCCTCACCTTCGCCGGACAACCACCTGAGGCCCTCACCTTTGCCGGACCACCACTTAAGACCCTCACCTTCGTTGGATAACCACCTGAGACCCTCACCTTCGGCATACCACCACTTGAGGCCCTCACCATCGCCGGACCACCACGTGAGGCCCTTGCCTTCACCGGACAACCACCTGAGGCCCTCACCTTCACCGGACCACCACTTGAGGCCCTCGCCTTCGTCGAACCACCATCTGAGGCCCACGCCTTCGCCGGACCACCACCTGAGGCCCACGCCTTCGCCGCACCACCACCTGAGGCTCTCGCCTTCGTCGGACCATCACCTGACGCCCGGACTTCTACCAGAGTACTACGCTACTACTATGGTCCTTCTGACCTCCATCACCATACAATGATCTTTCTGAACCCGGTCTCCTACCAACTACGGTATTTCGGACCTCTTTCTCCTACCGACTACGGTCTTTCTGTCCTACGTCACCTACTACGGTCCTTCCAACCTCCATCACCAAACAACAGTCTTTCTGACCCAGGTCTCCTACCAACTACGATCTTTCGGACCCCTGCCTCCTGCCGACTATAATCCTTCCGACCTATGTCATCTACTACGGTCCTTCCGACCTCCATCACCATACAACAATCTTTTTAACCCTGGTCTCCTGCCAACTACGGACTTTCGGACCCCTATCTCCTACCGACTACGGTCCTTCCGACCTCCGTCACCTAATACGGTCCTTCCGACCTCCACCACTAGACAACAATCTTTCCGACCTCTATCCAATCGACTATGGTCGTGCCAACCAAACAAACATGTCTATATTGTAACTCCCATTATATAATGTGCTCTATATGATGTACATTTGTACCATCAAGCTAAGGCCTTCTCCCAAGGAAGGGCCTCGTTTATAATCGACTGCAAATACTAGTGGATTCATTCAAACTGGGATAGGCCCCGTGGTTTTTCCCCTTTTTTAGGGGTTTCCATGTAAAAACTCTGGTCTCTTATGAACGCTACACTCCCTCTCTTATCTGCTTGTGTACTGGATCTTCATACAAAGCTAAGACGCTAAACTTTATAGTTCTCTACCGCCGCGAATACTCCAGGACGCAACAGGTTCCATTTTTAAACCCCCACCTATTTTGAGATTCAACCATCTAGAAAAAAAATAAGAGAAAGTGCCCATCTAAGAGTCCCGCACTCCAATGGATTTATTTCCATCATTTTTTTTAATTGATACGTTGCTACAATTCAAATTGATGAGGGGCAAATCTCAATATATATTTAAATTAAAATTTTCAAGAATAAATTAAGATAATTCAAATTCTAATTTAAACAAACTTATTGTTGCCTGTATATTTTGATGAGACCAACTCAATGACATCAAAATTGATTAAATTTGAATATGAATGAGCTCAAATCAAACATTTCAAGCACAATAAAATTTTGGCACGTTAATTGAAGAACAAAAAAAAAAGATTCAAATCTTAAATGCTTATATTTAAATAGAGCATCTAAACTACACGAATCAAATGAGCCAAAATCATTTAGTTCTAACACCACCATGGCACTTAAATACTTAAATAATTATCTATGATCGAAAGATTAAATATGGGTCATCCAATTAAGTGTTATGAATTTGACAATATTTAAAGGGTGTGCTTCTCTACAAAAAATCTATAAAGAGGGAGAGTTTAGATCTTGACTTGAGATTTCATAGAGCTAAGAGCTCTAAGAATCCCATATCTCCACTCGAGTGCCATCATCTAACCATCATTATCGGATCATCATTGGGACATTTGCCATTGGATTATTGCTTGACTACCACCAACAAACTACTACCATTTCATTTTTAAATCGCCACTTGATAGTTGCCCTCAAACCACTACTTGACAGCCTCCTCATAACACCACCAACATTGTTAGAATAGTACCCAATTGTAGCCATCAAAAGGTCGTTCAATCACCACTATCATAACATTGCTTAACTACCGCCATTAGTCCACCGTCCGACTACTATTGTCAGTCCACCGACCGACTATCATTGTTAATCTACGATCATTGAAACATCACTCAATCGTTGCCCTCTAACTATTGCCCGATTGTCAACATCAAAATACATCTAGCCTAATCACCATCAACTGATCATCACCATCACACCACCACTCCAACAACATTGTTGGACCACTGTCACTTGATTAATGTCCTTCAACAATTATTGCTCGACTATAATCCTCTGATCTTAATCTGTTGATTATAATCCCATGACAATCATTGAACCAATGTCACATCATTATAGTCCTTCAACCATCGTAACTAAACTACAATCCTCTAACCGCTGACCGATCCACATCATTGGATCATAGATGCCTTACTAGGATTTTTTAACCATCATCCCATGATTATAATGTTCTAACCATCATCTTTCGACTACGATCGATTAACTAATCACCTGAGAATAACCTTTTTAGGGGTTTTCCACGTAAAAACTTTGGTGTCTCTTATGAATGCTACACCCTCTTACTTATCTGTTTGTGTGCTGGATCTTCGTACAATGCTAAGACGTTAAACTAAATATTTCTCTACCGTCGCGAATACTCCAGGACGCAACAAGTGTATGTATCGGTACCAATAAATTTAGTGGCTGTAGAAGTAAAATGATGCAATAACATCAAATCCATATAATGATAATAAATTAATATAATATCAATAAAGCCGTATAGTAATAATGAATTCATAACATTCATTTCGACAGTCACACTAAACAAGTTAGAAATCCTGGCTTATCAATATTTTTCCAGTATCGTATTAGCGTCCATAAACTTTTGGCTCAGTAAATAAATTCGTCACTCTTTGCCCATTGACACAATAATAATTTCTTATAACTCTCAATTGTTGTATCATTGTATTATTAGAGAATAATACCCTACCATAGTATTTAAAAGAAAGCTCATCGGCCCACTATCATGTACAAGTCAGTCAATATACAACCAATAGGTTAACCAGTCATTACTTATCTTATACACATACATATTATTATTATTATATTATAACAGTAATAACAACAAACTATTACACAAGCACATATGCACATTCTTTTCAATGCATTGCAAAAAATAAAAAAATAGTTGGACTTAATTCAGAAGGTGTCAAAATATCCTAACTGTAGAAACAAAAAAATCCTATTCAATAGAAATTCGCATTTTTAAAAATAAAAGAAATTATTAAAAATTTATGCGGTTAAGGTTTTACCAATATAAAATTGTCATCATTTTTGGGTAACGAAAGGATAAATTTGATCCAAAAATCTCAAAAATATCAAATTATTAAAATAAAAAAAAATATATGATAATAGTTCTTTATAATGAAACAAATAAATCTCCCAACAAGATCTACTGACAAACATCACTCTATGACCTCCAAATCCCAAATTTCCATTTATTTCTCTGTTATTTTTTCCACTTGATTTATCCTAACAAGTCTCTGTCTTGGCCAAATGAAAGGAAATGTTAGGGCTGTCAAAATTGGGTCATGGGTTGGGTTCGGGTCCAATCCGAAACTGACCCATCACTGTGCAACCCGACCCGTTTTTGCAAACGGGTCAGTTTTTGGACCCGAACCCGAACTGCTTTGGGTAAGTTGTACTAAAAAAATTTATTTAAAATTAAATCAAATTAAAGTAAGATTTGCTTTGATTAATTTAAAATAAACCAAGCTTAATTCAATTTGGGTAACATGATTTATTATTTTTTTGAAATAACTTTTACTTATTTCATAACAATCTTTTAAAATTCTCCTAAATTAATTAAAAATATGTCAAATTCGGGTTGATTTTGGATTTCAGAGTCAACCTAAACTGGTTTTACAAACGGGATGAAAACCTTAACCCAAAGTCGAATTGGTTTGGGTTCGGGTTGACCCGAACCCGACCCGGGTCTGGTTCAGGTTGATCAAACCCAAAAATTTTGGGTTTTGGGTTGTGTCAAATATTGACACCCCTAGGAAATGACATATATAATTTATTTAAAATTAAAAAAAATAATAGTTTGCAAAACGGACACCTGGTGGTCCCAAAATAATCACTTGTATATACATATATCAATTTTATAAGAATTTACACTAATGACAAAATTATGAAAAAAAAAATTATTGTGATTAAATCACTATAATATATATAATATGGAGAAGACGGTTTATGATTTAGACTTATATTGACTAGTGAAAATTTTTATTTAACTATGTTAAAATATGAGCCATTACACCTCCAACCATAGTTTGATTACGATCTTCTAACCACTATCATTCGATTATAATCCTCTGACCACATTCACACGATTACGACCCTCTTAACTACACGCAACTCTAGTCGTTCAACTACTATCACCCAACTATGATCCTCCGATTTATTTCGTCCGACTATTGTTCTCCAACCGCGATCACCTGACTACGATATTCATATTATCGCTTAAAATACAATCCTCTTACCACCGTAGTCTAAATATGGTCTTTAGATTACCACCATTCAATTATGATTCTCAAACTATTATCTTCTAGCTATATTGATCCTCGTGACTTCATCATCTATTATCAATGAAAATGCAAATGCACACCATCACCCTTAATGATACTATAGTTGTCCAACCGCGATCGCCTGACTACGATATTCATATTATCGCTTAAAATACAATCCTCATACCACCGTAGTCTGAATATGATCTTTAGATTACCATCATTCAATTACGATTCTCAAACTATTATCTTCTAGCTACATTGATGCTCGTGACTTCATCATCTATTATCACCGACAATGCAAATGCACACCATCACCCTCAATGATCGATGCATGTTGTCGACACTAATTCTGACTCTCGATATCAACACTATAATTATGCTGTTTTTTTTTTTTTTTTTGACCTCCCTTTCTCAAAGTAATATGACCAAACAAACACGTAATAATAATGTATGTTGAATGTTTATATGATGCTAAGTCAAACTTTTTGACTCGAGTGACTTGAATGTTCTAACAAGCAACACTAATTTTATTTCAAAATGGAGCATTCTTATAAGTGACTCGTTCTTTTTTTTTTTTCATCTTTTATTTTCTTTAACTATATAAAATAAACGAGCATAATATGCATATAATGTATCACCAGCTTTGAAAATTTATATAAAATGTTATAAACCCATATTTTAAACACAAACACAAGGATTTAATTTCATATTTTTGATATACTTGTTCAATCCAATTCAAATTATTTTTCAAAAAAAAAAAAAAAGAGAAAAAAACAGAGCAAATTTAAAATTATTTTTTTCAGTATAAATGAGTTCGTGATGAGCACCCGCGCTCCGATCGACTAATCGATTACAACGGTCCCTCTCCGACCGAAATCCCCAAAGCTTCTGTCTACGCAGGCAGCGCTCCCATTTCTCTTCCTCGTCTGCAATTTCGCTTAGTGGCCGCAGTCGTTCTGTCGCTGGTAATGGGAGTAGGCGGAAACTTCTGGGATCTCCTCAAACCCTACGCCCGCTTCGAAGGCGTCGATTTTCTACGCAACAAGCGTGTCGCGGTTGATCTCTCCTTCTGGATCGTTCAGCACGATGCCGCCATTCGCAGCAAATATCCCCGCGCTCGTTGTCCGCACCTCCGCATTACCTTTTTCCGAACCCTAGCTCTATTCACTAAGGTTCCTTCCACCTCTCTCTCTTCTCTATTTGTTTTCTCTATAGTGTTTATGTCGAAACAGAAATGATGAACTTTGGTTTCCTTTACTTAGTTGGGAGCATTTCCGGTGTTTGTTGTGGACGGAGAGCCTTCGCCACTCAAGGATCAAGCGAGGATGGAACGTTTCCTTCGGGGTTCGGGCCTGGAGCTTTCGGTTCTCTTGAAGCCGCCGGAGACTGTGGCAGGGCAGGCTGCTCCAGCTGCAAAGCGACGGAACCGTGTGTTCTCTACGTGGGTGCAGCAATGCGTGGTGAGTGGAAGGTTGTTAAAGATGATCCTTTGTTTAAATCTATTGCAATTCGTTTGTGCAAGTAGGTCTTTCAAATATATGATATGGAATAAATAATATAAATATAATGTTATTTTCGGAATATATATATATGCATACATTCTGACTATGATGTATTATAGTAGAATAAATTTAGTATCCGTTACTGTTATTCATTCATTATATTATGTTAAATTAGTTTTGTTTATTATATGTTTTGATTTTGTTGATATCTATTTGTATATGCACTTCCTCAAAAACCGAGCAATAGGAATCAACTCACTTATTTGATGAACATTCAAATAACTTTGAAATATCTTCCCTAACTTCCACTTTCAGGAGTGGGAGAGTGGGAGGTGCTACTTTTTCCTCTTATGAGCAACCAAACAGATCCTAAATGCAAAAGGGCGAGAGAGGGAGTAAAATGTAATAATCTTTCAGTTCTTAATCTTTCTTTCATTATGCGTGATGCCATTTTACCTAAATTTTGTGGATTTATCTCAATTAGGTTCCCTATTGAAGATATTCTCAACATTTATTTTATATCACTGTAGTCTTCCATCATTACAGGTATCATCATAAGTAGGAAAACATTTATTCACTTACATTGAGTTGTTGCACTCACTAGTTCATAGAATTTTCTCAAAGGAACCAGTTGAATGTTTACAGAACTCTACTTATTCTTTCTGAATTGTGAGAATAAATGTCACATTTTTTGAAATGTCATAGCTACTGCTTAGGAAGTGGGAAGATAGAGAAATATGTTTGGAATTTTTGCTGTTCTATATCTTAAATAGAGTTAAATACAATAATTTTTAATCCTTTTTACAAATTACCTTACCTACAAGGTAAAAGCTTCCTCGGTGCCTAGTAGTAACTAGTAATTGTGTGCTTGTTATATTGTTGAAGCAGCTTTCAATCAATTTACTAGAATAGTTAAACATCATTACATGAAGTTTGGGGCAAGATTTCTGTTTCCCCTTCTTCAGTCATAGCTTCCAGTGATATGGTAGTCGGTAGACACACACGATAAGGTAGTTTTTAGTCCATTGCACTTTTGGTTCCCTTCTCTCATCTATTGTTTCTCTTTCTAGCCTGCCAAGGGCTTAAACCTTCATTTTCATCTTATGATTTGAAATTTGATAGCTACAAATGTTTTGATCCTAAGGAAGTTTTACTGCCTCAAATTACTTTATTCCTCTTTCGTGAAAACTTAAAAAATATATTTATAAAATTGTGATTAGACCTATCATATTCTATGGATCTGAGTTTTGGGCGATAATAATGTTCTAGACAATCAAGTTGAGCGGGGTACAAATGGAATGCAAATGATTTATATTAGAGAAATTGTGGCAACAATTCTTATTAAAGACAAGGCAGTGAGAATTTGGCCCAGATGGTTTGAGAATTTGGATTGGAAGGCGGAAAATGCTCCACTAAGATGAGTAGATAAAGTTAATGCGGAAATATTAGGAGGGAAAATGTGTAGAACAAATGTAATATAGATATAAATTGTAAAAAAAAAGGAAATTGTGTAAAATAAAGTTACATCTCTAAAATATTGAAAATGTATAAATAGAAAATAATGATTCATAAAGTTGAAATGATAATGATTATGGAAGTACTTTATATCTCAGTGCTCCTGTTGTGTTATTTTCCTTAAGTAACTAATGTGTACAATTTTATTATTTATCTTGATTATTAAATATTTTATTTGCGATGGCTGCTCTTAACTGGCTAGTGTTGCTAACTAATTTAATTTTAAACACGCTATTGTTTAGCTATTAGAAAACAACAGAGGTTCATAGTGAAATTAAATGAGGATGGAAGTTCAATTGCATTTGGTAACCCCTCGTTTGAGGAAAAAAATATGTCTAAGAACTAGTAGTGTTATGGTTATGGATCCGATTCTGATAATGGTGAATATGTGAGTGTTGCAATGATCTTACCTAGGATCCTTTCCCTAATTTTAGCATAATTCATGAATTTCTTCTAAACGAAATGGCATTTATAGTTTTAATTACCATGAATTTAGCTATAGAAAGAGCATGTTGTGGGTTTCTTCGAGGTACTTTAGACATTAGGGGAAAATGTTTATGCTAGGCAATGATATTATTTATTAAAAGAGAGGTAAGTATAATGATAGTCTATCATCCTTTTCTACCGTTACTTCAATGAAATGAAAATCAAATGGTAAATTACAGACGTTTTCCATAGATTTCCCAATGTATATTTTATCATCCATAAATTTTAGGGAATTGAAGCATCCTTCATTTTATGTTTATGCATCTAGGCCAATTCATATGATCATAATTAAGTTGAAACTTTCTTAAATTATGATGGTATAATTTATAATGAAGAAGTTTAGGTTGTAACGAAATTAATAAGTGTAATTTTGGTATTAACTTGGACTATGCTGGTAGGCTGGTACATAAATTTTACACGTCTATCTGTATAGATGGCATAAGGCCTAGATAAATCATAAAAAATAGAGGGTATCAATGATGTTCAACGTTCAGGTTTAGGAAAGCTGGCATAAATTTTTATCCCCACATAATTTATTCAAAAATCAAGGTTGTTTTTTATAGTTCAGCAACAAGGGCTCAATATAGATGTGACATAATTTACCAGTGTTATATGTACGTGAAACTGAAGACCGTTGCCAATTTTTTTTTGACGTGAAAGCCTAACTGTTATGTCTGCCCAACCTAAAGTGACTGCTTGTTTATTATGTTTGCAAAATATACTCAACATTCTCATTGGAACCTCAATTGCATTTTCATATCAACAACAATGTAATTTTTGACAAGTCATTCTCACCCACAATTTATATTCATAAAAAATGATATATATATATATATTTATTTGGTCTTTGAAGTTTTGGAAAGCATTGAGTAATTTTTTGTTAACATTGCTAGGAATTGCTTGAAATCCTAGGTATGCCTGTTTTGAAAGCTCAATCTGAGGCTGAAGCCCTTTGTGCACAATTGAATTATGAAGGCCATGTTGATGCTTGCATTACTTCGGACAGTGATGCATTTCTCTTTGGGGCAAAGTGTGTTATAAAATGCCTTCGATCTAATTCCAAAGTAAGCAGGTGCTTCTTCTTTCATCTTGTTCTTGATCTTAGATTTGCTTAAATTATTTTAAAGAAATAAATGGCTCTATGTTGCCATGCATTTACTTGAATAAGCCCGACTTTATAATTTTACTGATTTTTCATCTACAGCATGCCTAAGAGGTTCATTAATAAACTTTAGAGCTATGGTTGAACTGTAAGTATACTTGTTTATCCGGATAAGTTCATCCAGTGGTAGATGTGAGAGCTTTCAACAAGGATGCCCCTTCTAATTAAGGTTTAGAATATGCTTGGATGCTGAAAATATGCGGACAATGAAATGGATATCAAAATTGATGAATTTTTTATTTTATGGTTATTGAATTATCAGAAGACAAATTTTGTCTGATTTTCATTTTTTTTTTCCTTTTGTTTTCTCTTGATCCAATCACAGCATTAAGAAACTTCTTAACTGGCAACAATATTTGATTTTTGTTGAACCAGCTAACTTTTAGAACCTTAAGGGACTGCAGTGTCATGTGCTTTTCTAGGATGTATTATTTTATACTTAATGGCAATCAACAAAAGCTTGCGCTGCATTTTGATCCTCTGCAAGCTATGTGTGATTTAATGACAATCAACAAAGGCTGTTCTGCATTTTGTTCATTAACAACCATCATCTTACTTAGATTTTTAGATTATCTTCCCTCGGTTGTGAAAGTTAATCACCCAATGATTTTTCTTGAAATAAAGGATATAATATGCATATTTTTTCCTATCAAGCTATATTATCTAGTTTGAAATGAACCTATTAAACCAGTTGAATGAAGATGAACAGTCTTCTAATAGCTATATGTGGTGATATCATTTTTGAGCCTTTGGGGTAGATACTATTGAACTAACGAATGTCATAAGGGTCACATTCTGTTGATGTTGTTTTTGAGTAGGAATGTTGTTTTTGACACGGATCATTAATTTGATCTAAAACTAATTTTTAATAGAAGCTTAAGTAACGAATGTGGTAGGTAATCAAGTTTAATATAGAAAGATGGCCCAAGAAAACAAGTTGAGTTCAATGATTATTATGTTTCTTTTTATCCTTTTAACATCTTGATTGGGCAATATAATTGTGAGTTTAATACTTTAATTGTTTGTCTACCTTGCCTGTTAAATTTTGATTAATAGGATTAGCAAACACCATGATGTCATTTTTCAAATGTTGTAATATTAGTTCATCATGCTATGAGAAAGATAGGTTCAAACCTACATCTTTTGCTTGATGTGGCAAGGCATAGCCTCAAAAATGAAGAAAACTACTCTGACAAAGCTCTATTGTAATGACAACAAGTATAATGACTTCTGTAGATGCTTTCCATTGGTTAAGCTCAATCGTTTAGTGTGTCATCTAAGTGCTTTATGTGACTTCCTCCTTTATGCTCATTGACGAGACTTACTTCCTTGTCTTGGCTTGGTGATGAAGCTTTCTTTTGATTAAGGCTCTTTGTATCATTATGCTTGACATAGATGTGTGATACACCTTATAAAAGCTCTGTTGTCACTGGTTTTAAGCCGAGCATGTAAAGGGAGGAGCATCATCGTAGATCAATGTATAACCTTCATCCATGATGGCTTGTTACGTGGGGATGGTCCACACAAGTTCAACATTCCTTCTAAATGGTTCAAAGCGCCAGCTTGACTCCACCTTCATCATTACAAAGAATAGGAAAAAGAAATGTTAAAAAAGCTCAGTTACCCTCCATTATTAGTATTTGCTCACTAAAGTATTATGCACCTTTCATAATAATCACAACAAAACGATGAATCAAGAGCAGTTAGCTCAAATCACTATTATTGTTGGGAGTAGTTAGGAAAAAATATTGGTTGCTTGGCCCAATGGTGGTGTGTAATATGTCAAAATAGGAGGCCAAAGATAAGTTAACGTGGTGTGACTTGGTTTTTCCCTGTACTCTTAATAAATGACAACTACATTAAATGATGAATACCACTTGTAAATAAATTCAAAATAAAAGAAAATTAAAATAGAAGGGATCCCATATTATGAACCAACTGCATAATGACACTTTAACAACAAGAATCCATTAATTATTAGTTAAAACGTGCCAATTTATTGATCCCATTTGATGCATAATTACAATGTATCATGAATGTAAGTGTCACAAAAAAAAAAAAAGAATGTAAGTGTCACACGTTGTTGCTCAGGCAAGCCATATCAATGAAAGGACCACCCCATGCTTGACTGACCAATGGGTCCGAAAACTAATGGCTTTCACTTAAGCTATGTGGCCCTGTTGGAAGCCTCCATATGGGTCAATCACAATTCAACATGTTAGGTTGTTTACGTAATATAATCAAACCAATGGTGCACACTTTATCTTTGTTTGTGCAATATGCCACTCTTTGGCACGTCACTTCATTCCACGGGCCTTACATTATTGGACTAGTCTCAGAGTCTTTGTTTGAGAGAACCTAATTGTCACGCGGGGAGTGCCAAAGTCATCACGTGTCCCCCACCGGCCGACCACGCCACTTGAATTGGATATTTGTGTATCAATTTATGTGTCATGAGGATATTTTTATAATTACAAATATATCATGATGAATTATCAAAATTGGAAATATAACATAATCGGTTTGAACTCACTATTAAATACCCAAAGACTCCATGAAATTGCATACATATTTCTGTAAATTCCTATATGTAATACCCTATCATTTCAATGTCATTCATTCATTGTGATATCTCTTTAGATTAATAAGTATCACTTTGCAGGAACCCTTTGAGTGCTATTACTTATCTGATATTGAAGCTGGTCTTGGATTGAAGAGAAAACAGATGGTGGCAATCGCTCTTCTAGTTGGCAATGACCATCATTTGCAAGGAGTACCGGGGTTTGGTGCTGAAACAGCTCTTCGTTTCGTAAAGCTATTTTCAGATGATGATGTTTTGGATAGGTTTGCAAATATATATTAGCTCTATCAATTTTCTAGTAAGATGATATATTCTCATAATTATGACATCTAATACAGGTTATCTGAAGTTGGAAGAGGGATAATTCCTGCATTCCAGGAAGGCATTGAAGCTTCTTTAGAACATGATGCAACTAGTCCATACGAGGGTGTGGCAACTACAAGGTTTCCACACTGTTCACAGTGTGGTCACCCAGGCAGCAAAAGAGCTCATTTGAAGATTGCTTGCGAGTATTGTCTCAACAGTGGTTCAGAAAGCTGCATGATGAAATCAACTGGGTTCAAATGCTATTGTTCTCCCTGCAGAGAGGTTCATAAGTTCAACTGCTTGATTTTTTTCCCTTTTTTTTCATATATCTAGTCTTTTTTTTTTTTAAACTGGAGGATCTAGCTCCATGGTTGTTTTTCACAAGGGCATCGTTTTTATGGTTTTAGTTAATTTAACTTGTGCAAAAGGCTTGTAGGCCCTTGAGGTTTAGTTTATCTTATGTTTCCACAAGTATTGAAGTTTTAATTTTGATTATTTAAGTACCTTAAATATTAAGAAACTCCTATTTGGTGATGACTGCAATCGTCTTAAATCTTGTTGTGGAATTATTGTGGGAGAAATAAAATTTTTAAAAGTTGATGTAGGTATTGTAGACTTCTTTCCTCCAAAAGAAATTGAATGCCAACATTCACCTAGTAATTTAGTTGTGAAAAGCTCCTACTCACTACCAAAATATTTGAAAAGTAATAAAAAAAGTCATATCCAAATAGAATTGTGATAGCGATCTTCAATATTAAATTATGAAGAAGCTATCCCGAATAACTATGAATGTCCCTGGTTGTGAACATTAGAGCAAATTATCCCCTAATCAGGCAAATACTAATTTATAGATGATGTTACCTCCCAAATTTTTCTGAAAATTTCTTAGTGCCACCATACATTAAGAAATGAAAAAGGGATTATGTATTTCACTAAGGTGTAGGTCATGTGGCCTTAACCATAGGCTTCATAACAAACTACCAGAATTCAAATCCGCTAATAGGGAAGAGCTCCTAAGAACATTTAGTAAGTTTAACAGCAGAGACTACTTTGACATACTACCATACAATACACTAGCATTTATTGAGAACCTTAAATGTATTAGTTTAATTGCACCCGCGCAAAGTGCAATTAAACTAATAATTATGATATTAATATTTTAATAATAAATTATTATTTCTTATTTATGACCATATTTCTAATTTTCAAAACTAATTGAGGAATAATTAGTCAACATATGGAATAATTATACTACAAATTTATTATCATATTTAACAAAGAACTTTGAGAATAGATCATATACTTAATTAAAACTATTAAAAAATATTTAAAATTAAATTATGAGATGTTAATATAACATATAAATTAATTCATCAAGATCATCAAATACTCCATGTATGATATTGGATCGTATTATCAAATCTTTCAATAAGAATCGGCTCTTATCCTAAACTTAAAAAAATATTTTCACAAAACATTGGATGTTTCAATAAATTAAATTAATAAAGAAAGAGTTAAGCATTATATTGAAATCTGTTGAAAAACCAAGAATATGAAACTGAATAATTTATTTCCAACATTTAAATATATCGTTTAAATTACTTTTATGATACCTAACTACAAAGAATGAAATTGAGCATAAAGAAGCAATCATAATCATAAATAAATAATTTTAGAAACAATTAAATTGGCCCTGAAAGTGTAAAGCTATGAAAGTATTAAGTACATTTTAAAAACGTTGATATTCAAACATTGATAGCATTAAAATAAAAAACTAATGGTGTAAGGATATTAAAAAAAAAGAACAGTAGATAAAATATTAGTTATGAGTTAAAATAAAATAAAATTCTTTTACGTTGAGCATACCATATTATGATCATGTTAAATGAGTTAAGCCTCCATCATATTAGACACATATCAATAAAGTAGGATGAGATGAATTTGAATTTGACTCATAATTACAAAAACATAACTTGATTTGTATTTTGAAGTTGATGAAGTTTTTAATAAGAAGAAATGAGAGTTATCAAAGACACAACATTAGGCCAATGAGAAATCTTCAATAACAACTCAAGAAAAATCTATAGAGATTTATCAATTCTTTTATTTATTTTTTCATTAAATCATAAATTATTGAAATACAAGAGATAATATTATTGGGGATGGAAGTAAACATCGCAACGAAACAACAAAGAAAAAATAGAAAAGCAGTGAAAAGTAAAATACATCAGGATTTAACGTGGAAAAATTCAAAATCTGTTAGGAAAAAGCTACGTAGCCACACCACACCAAGAAATCCACTATGAATATTGGGAGAAATAAGTACAAATCTCTCTTCTCTTTCACTCTCTCCTTGAAATGTTCTCACTCTCAAAGCACAAGAGAAAGTCAAGTAAATAACACCAAGAAATGCTACCCTTCGGAAAAATTGAGAAAGAAAACTGTCTAGTCCACCTTAAAGCGCTGTGACGCTCAAACCTCTATCATCGGTCCATCTGACGATGCTGTGACACTCAAACCTACAGCGCTGCTGCATCACACAGCGTCAGGGCGCTTGGGTACACAGTGTCAGGGCGCTCGGGTACACAATGTCGGGGCGTTGTACAGAGAAATAATTTCTTTGCAGGGGGAGGGCCCCCGCATTCCTCCAAAGAGCATGACAAATGGAACTTAGATCGGAGGCAACATTACAATCTGATTGATCAACACAATCATATTCCACACAGAACTAACAAATATTTTTATAAATCAGTGCACGAGAAAGTCATCATATAGCTGTAATTTTCTCAATTTGTAACTTGGAAGAAAAGGAGAATTAGAGAACAAGAAGATTCTTCTAAACAACTTGCTTATAAGAAATTACAAAATCATATAAAATTACCATTGATAAATAAATTTAAAAAAATTCTTAAAATTTTCATTACTAATTAGACATTATTACAACTCAAGTATAAGAATTACTCAAGGTGATATATAGAGAGAGAGATTTTAATTCATAACAATTCAAGTTTATTTTGTAAATATAACAATAAAAATGAAATTTATAATAAGTATAATGCATTTACATGATTTATTGTAGATAGATAAAAGTCGACATCAAACTTATTAAATAAAAAGACCCAAACGATGAAATTCAGGTGTTAGTCAAGTTAATGATTTATTTGATAGGCGTAGAATTGGAATTAATGGAGTCTATATGAGAGTAATATCATCTTAAATATAATTTTAGTTAAATTAACACATGATCACAATTTTATCCTTTATAGGGCCATAATGAAGAACACTGACTCATTAAGATTGAACAATATCATTAAGCAGGAGATTACAAATTTGAGTTTTATAAAAAAAAAGTACCATCATTTTATAGAAATAGAAATTAGAAGCTTGAAGGAAGAATGATGAAGTGGGATTGATATAATCAGCTTAAATAGCTATGGAATAGCTTCTTAAATACATCACAATATTCACAAACCAATTATAAAATGAAAGAGCAACAAAATCCATTAGTTATTGATACCAGCAGTGTAGCAATTAATGTATATTAACATTATAGTTACAATATGGCAAATTTAAGAGAAACAACCGTAGTTTAAATCATTTTACAACAACAAATCTAGTAACATGGCTTACGATAAGGAATAACTAATAAACCACCAGAACAACCAGTAAGAAAGTGATAAAAAATAACTTATCTTATAATAAATTAAACATAAATAATCATTATATTCTTGTAGCTAATGTGGTCTGATAATAACAGCCAACAAAATTTTTCATGGAAGATAGCTAATTAATGCCTTCGACTTAGTCAAATTAATGCATGCAATTATTTTTCTTGTAGATATTTAAATAATTAAATGAATTGTCCAAGTGTTTTCTCAAGCATTAAATCATAAGCATTAAAAAGAAGGAAAATTATAGCACAGTTAGCAATGAAAAATGCCTTAATTTAATATTATTACAACAGTAGAATACCATAAAACTCAAAAGAAAAAAAAATGCATCAAATCAAAAAGTAGTATTATTATTTTTTTAATTTTTTCACTTAACCAAATATTAAATCATTCTTGATATCATAATATAACTTCTAAGTATTCGGGGTTTTTGGGGGCGCGGCCTGGAATAATGATTAAGTTGTCTCCGTTGAAATTTTGAGGTCGTAGGTTTGTGGAACTGTTAAGTATTTTGGTTTGAGGTTGAAGGATATACATATATCCTTCAACTCTACGATATTCACCGGATATTGCAGCTGTTTTCTTATAAAAACGTTGTGTTCTTTTGAATTGTTGGGTAATTTCGATTTTGTTCTTAACCAATAGTTATTTCCTCTGGTTTCGCATGATTCAATCACTTACTATTGATTACAGGACCTCTTAGTTAAAGAGCAAAAGAAGCAGGAAAATTGGCAGCTCAAGGCTTGCCAGAAGATTGCTGCAGAACATGGCTTTCCCAACAAAGAAATCATTGAGATGTATTTAAATGCTAGTGGTCGTGATGATGAAGGTAAGCCCCTCCAACACAACTTGGTGCATCATCACTGGAAGCGGTAGGCTGATCCCTATAATTTTTGGAACATAACTTTTTGTTAAATAGGATGACTTTATATTGATGAAGCAGTGCTTTTTTCGTTTCATATGAAATGATATTAAATGACTATTATCTTATTGATAATGTGCTTATTTCTAGTTCAACTAAGTAGCTATCTTGTAAAGAGTAGCAATTCACATAGTTCTAGTGACTCTGGTTTAATCTGCTTGAACAACTCTGACATTGATTGGTTCAGATTTCTGTCTCTGTTGACCAAGGACTGTCATGGAAGGTATGTATTACCATGCTCAAGTATGGAAAGCCTCTTATTTTTAACGTGGATAGCCATTTGGCGTTGAAGAGTTTTTCCTAGTCGGGCATATTGCATCTGAACTAGTCTTATGTTTTCTCTGGGTTTTGCTTGACATGTTTTATAGGGTGGGTTTGTTGAAAGGCTTTAAGCATCCTAATCAATTATGTATATAATATGCGTCTGTGATGTTATATCCAGTGGCGCACAGTAGATGAAAAAATAGCTAATACAATTTGTGAATAAATTTATTTTAAAGAGCATTTTAAGCAAATGGAATTATATATGAACCGGAATCACTTGTGGTTTTCACAATATATGCACGTTTCTGCTAATTTAGCAAGACTAATTGTTAAAATCCCTATTTCATTTTCTCTAGAAGAGGGATCGAAGCTGTTTATTTGATTCCTCTTTTAAACTTCATCTAAGAGCTGGCACAAATGTGTGCGCAGGCAATTCTCCAAAATATTTGATCTCTTCTTGTTTAAAAGCTGGTAGTTGAAAATCCTAAAATTTTGCTTGCATTCATAGTGAGTTATGTAGTCTACATTGTTGGTGTGATTGACATTGATGGGGATAGGGGTGTCAAAATAGGTTTTCAGGTTGGGTTCAGGTGAACCTAATTTGGACCTGTCCGACTGATTAGCAACCCGACCCGTTGACTCGTTTATATTAAAAAAATTTATTTTAATGTGCCTTGAATAGAATTCATGCAAGCAATATTGAATATTATTGAGTTTTGGCTGCAGTCTACAAAATATATTTTATTGTAACTAAGCACATGCCAGAACAATAAATAACATGAGATAAGGTACACGTAAATTTATGGTTTTATAATTGCTCAATAAAAAATGACATAAAATTATACATGACATTCTATTTTATGCAACAAAAATGTGAAAGGCAAATCAATAACTATGCAACTTGAACACATTTAGCACGTCAAAGATGTAGATAACATCAACTATATAATATGAGATGCTGCACACTGCACTAAAATAGAAATACCAAATATATTGGTTTACACGTCACATTCTATGATTCATTGCATTGAAATATGAGGTGCTTCACACTGCACTGAAATATGAGATGCTTGCATGAGATTTACTTGTATTATGACAAGTCATCAATTACATATTGCATTGAAAAAGCATTTAACTAAACAAAAGAGAGCTAAACTTTTATATGATTCATATGATTTGCACTAGAAATGTCATGCTCTCCATATATCGTGATAACTATTTGTAGAAGTGCTTCAAGCTACCAACTTCATATGATTTGCACAAAATTAGGTACACATTAAGATAAATGAGATGTTAGATATCTAATTGAAGTATAGGAACAAAAAATCAAATTGAAAAGTAGATATAATTGGCTACTTCTCTTGACTTCAAGGCTCAAGCTACCAACTGGAACTGGTCAACTTGATAAATCATATAATAAAAAGAGTTGAAGTGAGCAAAGATAATTAGATATCTCATAAATATAATCCCTCAAGCATAACCAATTAAGAAAATTTAAATGCCTACGACCAACAATTAAGAGTTTGCATAAATAATTAAAGCATAAACAATTAAAAATTCTAAAACTAGCCAACAAGTTTATATTCCACAACAATTGCATAGGAAGTTGCTCTCAAACTGCAGTTACTCTACTATTTTGATTGAGCTATCACCATTTTCACTTTCATTTTGATTAACATTTAAGCTCAGGATATTATCGATGACGACTTCATGTTTAGGATCATTTATAACTGAAAAAAAAAATAATAATAAATAGAAGCTTCAAACAACTTTACATGATATATAAATGAAAATGGTATTTCAAGATAATTGACAGGATACTCTGTTCTCCTACAACTAATCCCTTGTACAAACCGATGTTTCGACAATATCATGCTTCAATGCATTTCGATATTGATGTAGAATTCTATTATTATTACTGAAAGAACATTCAGATGTTACTTAATAATAGAGATGCATGACAGCTAAAATTTAGTCGAATTTGAATTAATTAGTTAAATTTGATGAAATTGAATTGCCTCAAGCCAAAATTTGATTTGAAGTTTGATTTCATTTTATATCAAGTCGACTTGATTAAAAAAAATTGAGTCTATCATGTCTATTCAAAATTCTATATGAAATGTAACAGAACTGCTAATCTAGAGGATATCTGAATGAAAGAAGCCAAGCTACAGTATTCTTATTCATGCTAAATTAAAAATAATTATTGCATTTGCCTTCCTCTCGTTTATTTAGCTGTTTTTTTGTCTAAATTATTATTGCTTGCCTCATTTGCAAAATCTTCTGAAATTTCCCTCCCATTTATGGTATCTCATGTTTAGAACATCAAATTATCTCTAGGAAATTGTACCCCGCTGCTCCGGTGGGATAAACCTAGGGTTGAAAATCTGGTCGACTTCTTAGCTTTTCACCAGCACTGGGAGCCATCTTATATAAGGCAACGAATTCTTCCTATGCTGTCGACTATATACTTAAGAGAAATGGCATCAACATCCGAAGTAGGCTTACTTCTACATGATCAATATGAGTTCCATTCCATTGATCGAGTGAAGATTAGATATGGCTGCCCCTATTATCTGGTTAAATGGAAGAAAGCAATTCATAGTTTGGATTATGTTACTCAAAATATTTCTAATGAAGAGTTGGAGTCGGAGCAAACTGAATCTACAATAACTGATGAATTTGTAGACTCCATAGACGGTCCAGATGTTCCAACAATCATTGTTGATGATGGGTGCTGGTATCTGGTAACCGAGGAGAATACTGAGCTCGTACAAGCCGCGTTTCCGAAAGCAGTTGAGAAGTTTTTGCAAGAAAAGGTATGCACTGTTAAAATTGTACCGTTCTAGTAGTTTCCCAGCACAGAATTAACATGTTTTCTAATTTGCAAGCAACTGACTAAACACAAGGGAAGATTTAAGGGGGCATCTGCCTCTTTAAGGCTTCATTTGAGACGGCTTTTTTACTACTTCTTAAAACAGCTTCTTTTAAGAAGCAATAAAAAAGCTGTCCAAACGAAGCCTAAATTTTTAATTGATCTTTATAAATATATAATAGAATTAATTTATGTGCTCCTCTTGCTAAAATTTCTTGCTTTTTTTTTTGGTTGGAGGTGCGTTTATGAGTTAGGACTGGCATTTTTCTTATGAACAAGTTTTAAGTAGGTATTTTTATAGGATGCAGCTGAAAGTTCGTTGGAATTTTGTTATTTTCTGAACTTGGCTTCTTATTCATGAAGAATTTTGCATTGTAGATTATATTGTTGCAAGTGCTGCCTGAAATGATTATTCTTTTTACTTGCTTTCATCATGTAGATTCGGGAAGCAGCACTTTTTTTGTGTCCTCCTTGTTTAAGTTCATGATGCTGATCTAAATCATTGATAGAAAATTTTCCACTCGCTTTAATGCTTATGCTTTTCCATATTTGTTCATTCTTAAACCGAGCATTGATGCAAAATTCCTTTTTCATGAAAGCCTTTCTTGAATCAAAATACCTTTTTTTCTTGAATCCTGGGTGAAGTTATGTAGCCTTTTTTTTTTGTTTATACCAAGAAAACTCGCCAAGTAATTATGTGTTTAAAAAATTGGATATCCAATATTTACGGGTTATTTTATTTGGGATGTTATGAGATTTCAATGTATTTTTTTACTTGCTTTAATTTTTTTCTCAAGAAAGAAAGGGCATGTCATCATAGGCTTTGTTTGAGCTGACTTTTTATTGCTTTAAAGTAGTTTCTTAGTACAAAAATTAAAAACAACTTTTAGTATAAAAAATTTATTTTTTATTAAAAAGCTGTTTTAAGGAACAATAAAAAAGTCGTCCCAGATGAATCCTTAATCTTGTGCCTGAGAAATTACGGCTGTAAAATACTGAAATGCACAAAATTATACTGAAATCTGCAATGATGGAAACAAGCAATAGCCACAAAATTGGGCGGAAATTTATAAACCTATTCTTGTGCTTTGTGTGCTGATTTTTTTCTATCTTTTTTACTCTTGGTGATTGAACTCTCTCTCTATTTTTTACTCTTGCTGTATTTCCTCTATTTAAGTTACAAGGACTTCCCTACTCACTGAGTCCTTCTCGAGCTCTGTAAAATTTTGTACATCATATATTCATCATGGACATGAGTGTGGAGTGTCCTCTGCTATTCGATCTTTGAATTAATACTATAACATTTCAAGGATCTTTTCATTGAAAAATTTGAAAAAGATAAATTCTGTATGTACCCTGTTATATCAGATTTATGTTTTGGGATCAAGGCTAACTCAATTTTCCTGCAAAAATATTGCAGCAGTTGAAGGAAACCAAATCAAGCCCGAGGAAATCCAGCAAATCTAAAGCAGATTCAGAGTCTCCCAAATCCAGTGGGGTTCAGCTCAGCATTACTGAGTTTTATCGTTCGACAAAACCAGTGGCAAGAGCAAGTCAAACGAAGGACAAGCAGAAGAATTTGGAGGTAGAAGACTCCAACAAGAGCAGGAAGAGGCCGCCCAATTTGGATCAGGAAATCCCCAAATCGGTCAGGCGACGGCTATTATTTGACTAAGTACTGTTTTTTTGTTATTGTTCTTCTGTTTTTTTTTTTGGGATCCCATTCTTCTTACAAAGCTGTATCTTTCAATGATCTCAATATCATATCAATTACTTCTGCAGAAGTTGCTTCAAGTTAACGTGTAAATTTTAGCCAGATCTCATGTCTAAATTATTACGGGCCGAGTTAGGTTATGCCGGATTCCAATAAAAATATGACATGTGTTCTTGTACATTGTGTGTACAACTGTACACATTATATATAGAAATTATAAAATTATGTACATAGTATGTATAAATTTATATACATTATGTACACAGTGTATAAGGACACATGTCACATTTTTATTGGAGTCCGGACATAACTTTATGTTTGGACACCGCACATAATAATTTCTCTTAGAATAGGTCTAATTCTAACAATTGAGATTAATTTGTGCCTTAATTTGCTATGGTTATCTATCGCGAAATTGTTTCGAGATCAAGCAAAACTTTTTCAGTTTATTTAACCAAACATTTACACAAGTAAAAAGGTTATTTAAGTGTCAATTTAAACAATAAGGAATGCTTCCAATGTTTTAGGCTTCGTTTGAGATAGCTTTCTTACTACTTCTTGAGACCGTTTTTCAGTACAAAAAATTTTTGAACTAAAATTTTTTTATACTAGAAAACTATTTTAAAAAGTAATAAGAAAGTAATACCAAACGAAGCCTTACTCTACATTAAAGAAAAACAAAGTTTAAGTGAGAAGTTTTATGATCCCAACTAAACTAAAGTACCATACATATTGCTTGAGGAAGTCTCATGCTAAAAGTCTTTTTTTCCAACCATATCATTTGCATAAAAAGGGGATAATAGCTCATGCGCTCACATGAACCCTAATCAAGCCAAAAATGGTCCCCAATTCGCTAATTTTGGCACAAAAGCTCTCCTCAATTTCCAATTAAGCAGTTGCCATTGAGCTCGGCAAAGCTGGCCAGGCTTGCATTTAACAGTGATAGAACCTCAACTGTTCGTTATTATAGCTTTGTACTTGCAGAAGTTTCACAAGTCAAAAAGGTTTGGCCGACTGTTTGAAAATGACTCCAAATTCTTTGGTCATAAACAAGAGGAATATTGTCAGGTTCCTAAAATAAAATTTTATGTTCCTATATTATATATTCTAACACATTAATTGAAGCACTTGAAGTGGAATATAAAGCTTCAACACACATTAATTGAAGGACTAAATGATCTCCAAATATCTTATGTTTATAGTTAAATTGAGTGCATCGACGAGATAAATCCAACAAATACCAAATTATCTAATTGTGAGATCGCTAGGAAATCTAAATGTTGAAAGATTGATCTATAATCTTGAAAATAAATGTGGGATGCTTCATGTAATGTTATGTATAATTGCAGGACACGACACCAAAAAATTGTAAATATGCTCCCACTCTCAACATGAAATCATAGGTTAAAGCTTCAAGAGAGCTTAAAGACTTGAAGAAGCATGAGCTCCAACGTTAACACCTTCGCCAAACCATCTCTTGATTGCTGCCACTTGACCATTGTTGTTAGACCATCACTTGTTCACCACTATAAGACCATCAAATCCCTCCATTGCATTACCTTTCAATTGTCATCATCTGACTGCCATCGTCGGAATACCATCGGACCTCCTCCATCCTCCCACCGCTCGATCGTTGTTATTCGACCATAATAGTTGGTTTGTCGCTGTCTTATTTCCATCTTCAAACCACCGTCATCTAATAGTGATCCTTTGACCACTATTGCACGATCATAGTCATTCAACCACCATTGTCCAACTAAGGACCGTTGAATATCGTCGCCCAATTGTTGCATGCTGACCATTATTGCTCGACAATGATCCTTTGACCACTATCGCTCGAATATATTTCTTTAATCACCATCACACATCAATAGTCTTTTGACTGCCTTGGCCCGACTATGGTCCATCGACTTTGGTCCTCTGAGCACTATCATCATATTATGATCATGTGATCATTGTTGTTGAACAATGGTCCATCGTCATCCGACTATAATCTTCTGGCTATCATTGCTCGATTGTGGTCCTACAATCACCATCGCCGACTATGCCAGAAACAGTATTTATACAAGATTTCTTGGCCTCTAGTTTTTTTTTTCCTCATAGGAGAATGACCAAACACGTAGCAAATAATCTCTTAAACACAACTCCCATATCATATAAGGCTCTTCCACCACCTACCATAAAATGTGTTACATACATTATATATCTATTATATTATATTAACATCTTCTCAATTAATTGACAACATCATCATTTGTAACCGCTGAAAATTACTGCTTGAATCATTTCAATTAAGTTACACCGCATGATGTTGTTCTTATTTTAGGGTTTTCATATAAAGCTCAAGTTTTTTACGACTTTTTTCTTATATATGCGTGTTAAATCTCGGTGCAATACTAAGACATTAAACTTCTCACTCTGCCATCATGAATATTCTGAAATACAACAAAATTAAACATATAATCTAACATCTTATAACATAAAAGATAAATATAATATAGAAAACATAAAGTACAATGTATAATATTAACTATCTTCAGAAGATACAAATGTATATTTATTTATTTATCTTTTCTGTGTAAATCAACACAAATATTAATGTTGAATTCTTCATCTTAGTTCACATTTTCACATAAAATGCCACCCATTGCCGAACTCTTCTTCGAAACTCTTTGCCATGCAATTTATGTGTAGCTAGCTTATATGATAAGAGAGAGAGAGAGAGAGAGAGAGAGAGAGAGAGAGAGAGCAGTTTCTTGCAATAAATAATTAAAGTTTATTTGCTCTAATGCTACTCTGTGTTTTTGGTTAATGAGGACATATAAATTAGTTTTATAATGTAGAGGTGACATAAATTAAATTTTTACCTTAACAAAACAACTTTGACTTTATTTGGTATAGCTTTTTTAATGCATATTTACTTTTAAGATTGCAACAAACTTTTTTTTTTTTTTGCCACAATTTTTTCATTACTTTCAATAAATTTCTATGGTAGGAAGCTATTTTCTGCAATGACTTCCAAAAATATTATTTTTTTTAAAACAGTTTTATAATCACCTTTATAAAAAACTACAACTATTCCAAATAGACTTACATAGAATTAGTTACGCTAATTGAGATTAAGACTTCATTTGGGAAAGCTTTTTCTGCTTTCTAATAAAATATTTCTTGAATTAAAAATTTTCGTACTAAAAAAACCTTTTTAGAAAGCAGTGAAAAAGCTGTCCCGAATAAAACCTAAATATCAACTAATTTGATAGAAAAAGAAAGAGAAGACCTGAATAATCATAGATGATAAGCATACATCCTTTGAGAAACATGGCTATTGCTAATTTTGCATGAGGCTAAAAAGCTATTAGTAAGGAAAGCATTAATACATTCACTTCACTTGCATTGACTAAGCCTTAATTTTTTTACTAAAAAGTTGCTTTCAAAAGCAGCAAAAAAACCGTTCCTAAGAATTTGTCATTACATTTGTTTTCTAAGAATAGATAAAGCTATTGACATATCATATATAACAATTCCATCATAACTGTTAGTTAAAAGGTAATTTCCTTACTCACAAATTACAAAACATGTGTTAATTATCTCATTAGCACATTATAGGATCTATAAATAGATTTTTGAAAATGAGGTTAGAAGAGTAACATACTTTTGGGTTGATAAGGAAAATTTGTCAAAACTTCTAATTGCTTTTGAGTGCTAGAGGTAGTGTTGGTAGTTTTGTAAAGGAAACTTTATTGAATCAAAAGATAATCTAACAAGTTTTCGTCGAGGAAAAACTAAAGTTCGATCGGGATAGTTTTTTTAATTAATTTTGTACTAAAAGATTGTTTCAGAAAGCAGTAAGAAAGTCATCATTTTAGATGATTTTCTTATTGTTTTATAAAGCAATTTTTTAGTACATAAATTTCTTGAAAACAGTAAAAAGTAGTGACCAAAAGCTGTTCCAAATAAAGCCTAAAAGATGCAAAAAAAAAAGTAAAAAAAAAAATTTTATATTAACTTACCAATTTAAAATTTCAATACGAATGCCTTAACAAAAAATTGACACTCAAAGAATAAATACCAAACTTAAAAGCCACTATTGCTAAAGAATCTGCTCAATTAGTAACAAACCACCAATAAATTTGTTATACAAACTCAATGGATAAATTCTATATATTAACAAAAATGTTTATTTACTTTATTTTTCTTAAGAAACTGAATAATAATAAAATAGGAAATTATCAAAATACCCTAAACTTTAAATTTTCTCTCTCAAACATTAAACTGAAAACAACATTCCTTCTCTGAACGGGTTAGACTTTTAAATATAAATAAAATATGAGGATTACATTTAACATTAGATTTTTATTTTTTTACTCATATAACAATTAAAATTTTAAATAACAACAAAAATACAACTTGCCTAAAGTTCCATCAATGTCATATAGCCTGTAACAACCCGAACTCTTAACTATCGAGTTATTGTCTGTTTTGGCCTAATGGCCTCGAATTTTTATCCATTTGGTGTAACTTCTGAGGAGGTTAGTCATCCCAGGATTGCTCCTGCACAAACACGTGTAAGTAGAACTAACCCGAACATCATTCCGCTATTCAATTAAGGAAAGATTGTGCCTTCTAAGTGTAGAATCAAGACTTAGGGCGTGAGATGAGCGTGAGAAAGAGGGAGAGAAGCCGCCAGAAAGAGAGCGTAAAGTCGGATGCGACGTATGAGCAGGGATCGAGAAGGTGATGTTCGGTGACGACCTACCATGGCACGTGACATTCCAACAAGAGAAAGAAGTGGTTGTGTTGGTTGTTTCATCATTCGGTAGCTTTGCTTTCATGGCTGTTGATGTCGAAGAAGTGGATGGTGACATAAAGCTAAGAAATCATTGACACTTTCTTCTCCTATTTTTATTTATTTCACCACAATTATCTCCTTTTTTCTAAGATTAGAAGCTTAAAAGAGGTTGATGTTTAATAACTTGCAAGGAAGATGAAGATTTAATTATTGTTTGAAGAGGAGACCACAATGATCTCCCATTAAGTTGTTGTTGTTGTTGTTCATTTAGATGAGGTAGAAACTCTAACCTTATTTTTTTTCCTCATTAATAATTAGTAATTCATATATTTTCATTGCCTAAAGTTGCATCGATGTCATATATCTAAAAGTATAGGGATTACATTGAGTGATTTGTATATATGAATTTAAGATTTAAAATTTTATTTTCACTTTAGAATAAGATAAATCTTATTTAACATCTTTTTAATTTTTTATTTAAAATTTAATCATCTTGATTTAGCATTCAACTCAAAGTATGTTTCTCACATGAGTTATTATTTGATCTCCAAAGAGTATTTGAGATTATAAGAGATTATATGCGAATATTTTGTTTGTATAAAATTTATATAGTTAAAATCGATTTAAGGTGCTGGTTAGAAGGAATCTTAAAAAGGGTATTAGGGATTTCATAAGGTCTTGATCAATGATATTCAACATAGAAATTAACAATTGAAAGATAGATTGTAGAATTATTCATTTAAAAAATATATTTTATTGATCGTTGTAGTTATTTAATGTTTTAATGTGCAATGTCTTGAATGCATCATTGATTTAAATTCTTATAAAAATAAGGTTTTCTTTTGGATCACCACATGTTGTATTGAGAAGATCAGTGCGTGATCAAAGTGCTGGGCTACTTACGATCTACATTTGGTAGGTGACTCTTTATTGAGTAAGAGATAAATATATCTTTTCTTGTTGGGGATCTAACCCTTGCTACTCATTGCATGTAAAAAATGTATATGTAATATGTGATAATTCATTTATAGCATTGCATGTTGCTATCTTTATCTTAACATGATCTGATAGTTAGCGTTGTCATGTTGATTATTGCACAATTTTATGAATAGTTCACCTACTTTATTCTGATTGCTTTAAATAACTATAGTCTATACAAATCATAAATTTTGTACTGCATACAACTGAGCTTAATTATGTTATAATATTTGTTAAGCACTATTACTAACATACAATATGTATATAATACAATCGTGTGCATTTGATGCACTATTAACCGTATTATATATTGGCTAGTCGGACCAATGAGTCCTTACAATGACGACTTTATAGGAAATAATTGGATTTTCTTCGGATTGGTGCTTACCTTTCCCGGCCAGGTATTGTAGTAAACCAACTATAAATATTTATATATAGATATACATATAAAATAAACAACTAATGAGTCATTAGTTGATGTATATATATCACATGCTTATAAGTGAATGAGTTTGCATTTGAATGCAATGTTTATTAGTTGACAAATAATTCTTTGTGAGTTCTGCTAGCTTTCATAAATGAAGTATGTATATTCAACAATCTCATATCATATGCATTATTTCTACTTATGTTCTTTCCTTTGCACATATTTATGCTCATGCCATGTTGTTTATGTTTTACTTAGTTGGGTTTCACCTACTTAGTTTGTTTCTTGTAAACTCACACCTATTACTTCATGATTTCAGGTTTGCTAGTTTGAGCTGTTTCATTCAGACTTCTAGGTTATTGCATTAGGTTCATCTTTGATATGTATTTAATGTTAAAGTTGTCTAATTGATTTAATTGTATAGTGAAATTTCATTAGATTTGGTGGTTAGTTAGTATAACTTTGGGTTTAGATGCTAGGATATTTTATTGTTGGACACAAATTATTGAAGTCTTATATTCTCACTGCTTTGAAATTATTTTTTAAAATTTTATTTAAATCGCACCGTATCATTTGATTCTTGTGATTTTCTTCTAGGCTCGGTGGTAGGGTATGACATATATGATTCTAGATGTGGCCCCTATAAGTTCAAGTGTTGCCTCCACCATATAGCACTATATATTCTATATAAGGTTCTAGAGGTGGCTCCCATAACATATCACTTTATCATGTATGATACTTAATTCACATCTTCTGACTATTGTATTTCAATGATACCACTGCATAACTGCTCAAATTCTTAATTATCAATGTATTATCTACTTTGGCCTAATGGCCTCACTACCACTACCAAAAAAATCAGATTTTCGCAGCACAAATTTAGGCTTTTCCCGGCAGTTTTACCCGCCGCTAAAATTTTTGTAGCGGTTTTATAACCGTTGGATGTCCACCGTGATTATAATGCGCTGCAAAGACATTCAGCTTAGATTTTAGAACCGGCGGGGTAGAATTGAAACTAGCAGCGGTCTTAATCGCTACATTGTTCCATAATTAAAGCGGACATAACCGCTCCTATAACGATCTACCGCCAAAAAATCCCCAAATTAAAAAAAAAAAATGAATTTTACTTCATTCATCTATGTTTCTATGGATACATACGTACATATACATAATGACATATTCTATAATTCATAATTGACTTCAAAGTAGACTTTATATTTGTGAACAACCTTGTTCTTTGTTCAAACTATAGTAATGCAATTTTATGTAGGGGAATTCACCCTCAACCTTCTCCTTGACTGTCCAGATGACAAAGCTGAATCCTCTATGCCCACCTGCTCGAAAGACGTACAATATAAAGATAAAGCCTTAGCTAAATTACAAACCATTTTGTATCAATTAATAAGTTTGTTTTTTCTTTCATTATGATGGACTTGAATTGTATAGTACTAATGCTTCATAACACACTTTTTAGTACGTACTATCTCTCTCTTTCATTTTTTTGTTTTGAATAAAAGTGATGACAAGCTTGGGAGGGCAGGATATTAACGTTAAACTATTCAAAAATAAAATTATTCAATTGAACATTCACTACCACAAACTAAAGAATATCATGATATATACTACATTACTAAGGAGATATTTGGCATAGATAATATTAATAACAATGTAATATGTTTTTGTCTAAATAATATAATGTTATTTAGGATGACATAATGTAAGAATTTTTAGAGAAAAAATTATTTGGCATTATATATAAATGTTGTTAAAATAATAATAAATATACATGCATGTCTAGTGAATACAATTAGGCGCGATCGAGACATGCATATGATGTAAGACCGTCGTACCTTAAATTCTTTCAACAATCATTCATACAGCATTAATAATTCGTCCATATGCCTTGCAAATAAAAGTGATCGAGGTGCCTAACCGAGCAAGTAGTGGACCCGGTAATGTGAATAAGTGGGCACAAAAATTCCATGACATGAATGTGAATGAGATTGAAAATGAGTGTCACATATCGATCCAAACAGATTTAAGTGTACATCAAACACATGCAACAAGATTTGAATCTATTGCTCTTTTCTGTGAATCTCTTAAACTTTTTTTTTTCAATAAATTTCAATAAATCAATGGGCTCGAACCTTTTAACATATGAAGATGATAAGATAATAAAATAGCTTTCCTCTTTTATATTCTTCCCTATTTTCTATTTGTTTGACAGAAATTATGCATCTTGGAGCATGGCAATGAAGATTGCGCTATCAACTAATTAAGAATAAGTCAGGTTTTCTATGACAAATATATTACAAATTGAGTCATAACTCATAAGGTATAGATTCAAATCTTGCACATGCATTTTCCACAAAAGCCGAAGCTAAAGGCGGAACCTTAGACGTGGAAGCATGGATAGTGAATATGGATGCATAAGTTGAAGGCAAAACCTCAGACGCGAAAGCGGAAGCGCGAACACATAAGTGGAATGCAAAACCGCAGAAGGCAGAACCCAAAACGAAAACTAACCGCGATAGCGGAAGCAAACGTCGACCCGTTGGAGCACACCATGAGAGCTGGGTCACGAGCTTGCATCCACTGCCCCGAGCCGAGTTCGAGCAGCCATTTGAGCTCGAGCTTGACTTAGAGCTCGCGATTTGGCCAACAAGCCAAATTTGAATTAAGCATGACTCGAACTCGACTTGACTCATTTACCCCCTATTTCCATCTTCACCTTCAATTATTGTCATTTTTTTCTTCTTGCTATATATCAAAGAAAGCCGAGGAAAACTTATGTACCTTAATTGGTTCATTTGGTATAGGATGGAGATCGCAAGGATGAAGTGATGGTGTTGACTAAAATTAAAATAAATATATTTTAATTATTATTTAAGATTTTAAATTATTATATTAGTAACTAATACATTTTAAATCTTAATTTTATATAAATATTCATTTTAGGTATTATGCAGCTTAATCCCCCAATTAAAAAAAAAAATCAAACGTGCTATGTTTCGGTACTAGGTATTCGGACCTCATATTTTGACCAAAACATTGCTCACCAAAATATCACCGGTAATGGAACTCGGTGTAATAATTAACGAGTGTACATAAAAATACCAGAATTCTAAATAACAGAAAGCTACCTTTTCCCACGTGGCGGCGGCGATTCGTTTCCGTTTACCGGGCCCTGTTTCCTATTCAAAATAAATTCAACGGTGATCAATGAACCTATAATTTCATAAATCATCCAATCCAATCTCGTTAAATCAAACGGACGGTTCCTGATTTACCGGTCAACATACAATGCGGCGGTGTCTGCACCGACAATCCCAATATGAAATTATAGTAATTAAATATGCAAATTTTACAAATTGTTCTGTTAACTCTCCCGATTGCCAATTTCGCTTCCTGCCATAAAAACCTGAGAAAGCGTGAGAGAAGAGAAAGAGAGAGAGAGAGAGAGAGAGAGAGAGAGAGAGAGACTCTTCCATGGCTTGATTCTTCTTCCTTTTCTATCTTTTTTACTTTCTTGCTTGTTTTCTTCAATAAGGCAAGAGAAGTGAAGAGAGATTGGAGAAACAAAGAACAGATGAAGAAAGAAGAATTACAGGGAAGGTCTCTCTTCGGAATATCTCTTACAGACAGACCCAAATGGCAGCAATTCCTCATTTGCTCCTCTGGTTTCTTCTTCGGCTATCTAGTCAATGGGATCTGCGAAGTAATTAATCAGAATTCTATCCAAAGATTCAATCTTTATTCTTGCTTGATCATAAATTTACAATCTTTATTCCTTTCCCCTGTTTCAGGAATACGTTTACAACCGTTTGCAATTCAGGTAAAACTTTCTTCATCCACCCAACTGTTTATCCAGTCTCTGATCTTCTCTTCTCATCCTGCTTCTGCTCTTGTTTCAGCTATGGCTGGTACTTCACTTTTGTACAGGGATTCGTTTATCTTGGCCTCATATACTTACAGGGATTCAGCTCAAAGCATATGGTGAATCCATGGAAGACTTATATAAAGCTTTCTGCTGTCTTAATGGGTTCTCATGGGCTAACAAAGGGTTCTCTCGCCTTCTTGAACTATCCTGCTCAGCTTATGTTCAAATCAACTAAGGTAATTTCCCTTCAAATTTAATCCCACCGCTATTTACAAGTAAATAATTTTCTTTCCTTAACTATTAAAGAATTTTATAGGTATTGCCTGTAATGGTAATGGGAGCTTTCATTCCCGGACTTCGAAGGAAGTATCCATTACATGAATATATCTCTGCAATTTTTCTTGTTGTGGGATTAATCTTCTTCACGCTTGCTGATGCTCAGACCTCACCAAATTTTAGCTTTATTGGTGTTGTAATGGTTGTCGGAGCTCTAGTAATGGATGCTTTTCTTGGAAATCTGCAAGAAGCAATCTTTACTGTGAATCCCGAAACAACTCAGGTGATTTCAAATATTTTTTTTGTTAAGATTTGTTGATTTGATTTGGTTTAATATGCATATTTCTTCATATAAAAATGTGATTTTTTTTTTCCTTTTTAGATGGAGATGCTTTTCTGCTCCACGGTTGTTGGGCTTCCTATGCTGATTCCTCCCATGATTTTAACCGGGGAGCTTTTCAAGGCCTGGAAGTCATGCTCAGAGGTAATTTATTTATTGCATTCTTGTTTTTCTTTATAATAAAGCTTCGTATGATACGGTTTTCTTACACTTTTAAATTTTTTATACTAAAAAATTACTTTAAAAAATAGTAAAAAAGCTGTCCCAAATGAATCCTAAATCAAGAATTACATATAAGGCAGAATATAATTTCTCCATATTGGTAGTACTGCAAAACATTAAATTGCGCTGTAAATTACATGTTTGACAATTTTATATTGCAGATGACTTTAAAAAATCATGACGTGTTAGAGATGTAAAGCTAAGTAATATATTACCATTAATGTAATTGTCAATTGCTAATATAATTATTAATTTATTCGATATCATGATAGATACAAACGCAAGGTTTGGAGATCAAACAAAGGAGTGGAGAGCATCAACGGTCAAAAGTTTTATATAATAGGTTTTAATATCTTATCAGAACTTTGATGTGAGAAAAAAATTATAAATTTTTATCAGTTAAAGCCTAAGTTTATGGGGAAGTAATTGGAAATTATTAAAAGCTGCAAAATATAAAATAAAATAATTTTTTATTTATGTTAATTAATGCTATTTCCTTGCATAATGGATTTCTCTTCCGGTTCTTAGTGGTTTTGTTAATTATTTATGTCTAAGAGATTCTAATGCCAGCTTTGATGGTCTCTTTCTTTGTGATGGACTGAGCATTTGGTACGAAATGATCAAATGATATCTATATATTTATTTTAATAAGATATTTTTTATTATTTCTTGAATTTTTCAAAGATCAAAATTTATTTTCTGAATACTGCAATTAATTAATATTGAGGAAATGGTTGCTGTATTTTATCGTATTTATTGGATACATGTAAAAAAGAAAAGTTCGCTTTTCTCTGAGTATCACAAAACCAAAGACCCTAATAGTAAGGACTTTTTATTGTGTGCGGACGGAGAGAAACTTCCGGATTTCTCTCTGTCTACAGTAAAAGCACAGTCAAAGCACATTTGCTACAGTAACTATGCTTTTACTGTAGATAGAGAAAAAATCGGATAGTTCTCTCCCATCTGATATCCGCAGATAGCAATCTCTCAATAATAAGAACATGAGCATTAGTTTTACAATTAAATGCTTCTTACAGTGAGAATTTCTACATACAGCATCTGTATGTCTATGCTGTGCTGGTTTTTGAAGCAATGGCGACCTTTGTTGGTCAGATCTCTGTCTTATCTCTCATCGCCATTTTCGGCGCAGCAACAACAGCCATGGTGGGTTAATTCAATCTTCTTCCAAAATTATTCAGAAACTTTTCTGTTGCCAGTTGTGTTTTCTCCTCATTCCATGGTGTTTTACAGGTAACAACTGCAAGAAAAGCAGTAACTCTTCTCCTCTCATATTTGATATTTACAAAGCCAATGACAGAGCAGCACGGCACTGGGCTTCTGCTTATCGCCATGGGCATTGTCTTGAAGCTTTTACCAGAGTATAAGAATAACAGTTACATTTCCCTAAAGCCAAAGCAGCCGTTGGAAGAAGATGAGCTGAAAGAAAAAGAAGAGAAGGCAGCTTTGGTTTGAAATTTAGGAAAAATAGAAGGTGGCTTCTTGGTTTCTGGCTTTGGGATTATCACTTAACTTCTTCAGTGCAAGATTGCATCAAAAAAATTTTTTTTTTATAAAGTTTGTTTTAAATGTTATTTTATAGGGAAATAATGCTTCAAATATCTTCAATGATTGATGTAGTTGTAATTTGCAGTGATGAAATTAATTGACAAGGAATATTTTTTTTTTATTTTAAATTGTATTTGCAAGTGTTGAAATTTAAAACAAGGGATGTGCATATGTTTGGTTTGATGAGTTTGATTAATGACTAATTAACTGAGCTAATTAGTTTTAGTTCTAAAATTCAAAAATAGAGCCAATCAAACTACTTTCAAATCAAAGTGGAAGGAAACTAAAATTTTTTATGAATTAAATGATCCAAGTAAAATTAGTGATAATATTTCGTTATAGCCAATCAAACGGAACACTATTGTGAGCATTAAACTTGATTATAATTATTGGAAAATTGAAAAATACAATACTAAAAAGAAAAAATTATAATAATAAATATCTTGACAAGACAAACCTATCAACGCCAAGAGCAATACGACCAAAGTCTGATTGAGCTTAGATCAATAAATTGAAATATAATTAACCATTTTAATATATTATTTGGAGGACCGAACAATCTTCAAATCTCACATATTTATAGATAAATTGAGCTTCATAATAAGATGAATCCAGTGTTTCTAAGATAAATTAATTTTGATATTATTAAGACGCTTAAATACTATAATAAAATTTGACTTATTTAAGGCTATTTGTCGTAGCAATAATCGATGACGTCAAAACCCCTTATGATCAATCATAACTTGATTAAGTGGGGAAATATGCCATGTGAATCTCAAATCAAATGTGAAAATTAGTCCATCCGTAAACCCTTACTTCCATTTTGTGGTGATGACGGTGACATTGTCGAAAGAGTAGAAGTTCAACTGAGGATTTTGCATATGGTATAGAACTCATTACAAACTTGAAAAAATTCTTATGTTTGGTAGAAACTTTAATAAAGATGGTTGTCAACAAGGTTGCATTGGATGCATATAAAAACATTGTATGAAATAAATTGCTTGGCAACAATCATGGTTTAATTGTTTAATTGTTAATAGTATGATAGTTGTCTTCAAAAGAACATTTGTTAATAGTTTAATTGTTCTACTTTAAGGAGCTATAATTCAATGATGGTGATCTCAGGACATAAGATCGTTAAAGTAGTTGAAGATTGTAGGAGGGTGATGTTGATTGAATGATCGTATAAGGTCGATAGTGGTCAAGAAACTATACTCAAACAATGGTGGTCTGAGGATCATAATGGAACAATGGAGGTCCGAAGATCGTAGTCAGTCTATAGTGGCCAGAGGACCGTAGTAGGTGAACGGTTGTTGGATGATCGTATTTGACTGTCAATAGTTAGAGGACTGTGAATAGACAATAGTGGTTGAAGGATCATAAGAGGGCACCAATGGTTGAAGGATCTTAGTTGGATGATAGTGATTAAATCACCAAAGTCGAACGATGGTGTTTAGAGGACTGTAGTCATACTACAATTATCAGAGGACCAACCAATGCATAACTCCAAGTGGTTGGAGGGTCATTCCAATAACTCCACATGATTCACATCAATTGGCTGGCAGAGCAAATTTCTATAACATAGTTGAATTAAGAAATTTTTACTACAAGGAAAAGTAACAGCCACTACGAAGAGCACTTAAATGAACATGGGAGCATTTTGTTAAGACATGAAAAATATGATATTTAGCATTCACATAAGATACTTAGCATCTCCAGAAGTTCAATCACCAACACATATCTCATCTCAAGATTGAAATGCAAAAGAGATGACTAAAATTTGGCAAAATCATATATTGCAGGAAGCCTTCGTCAAAATACAGTTACTGGACAGGTATTTCTCAGTAGGAATTGCTCAAAACACAGTAGCAGCACAACCAGAAAAGTATTATAGACTTGGGCAATGCAGCAATGGCAAAGCAGTACATCAATACAATTCTTGCATCTGCGATGATCATCAGAAAACAAGCGACGACCTGAGAGACATTGCTTCAGTTAGATGCACACAGGAGGCCCATCGTATAACCGATTCAGATACCATGAGATCAAGCTGCTCGAGCTCGCCCATTCCAATGGTATGGTTCCTCTTGCTGTGACGACCGATGGCCTTAGACGTGCAGGCCAGACCCTTACTGACTTCAGCTTCCTTGCACAGAACAGATTCCAAGAGCTTGAAATTACTGGAGCCTGAAACAAATGGGCAGTGATGAATCAGCTTTCATTTCGTCAATTGGGTAAAATAATACAATAAAAGAAGAAAAGAATTAAGAAAATTACCACTTGATATAATTTCCTTGGTTGTGAAATCGAACAGGCTTTCTTGCTGAATTGGGGGAGGGCTGTAGAATGAGAAGTTCGGCATCAATGAAGCCGAAGGTGAAAAACCTGTGCTGCTAGAGTGGCTACAGCTGTGGAAGGAGAATCCAGTAGTAGGAGAAGAAGCACTAGCATTGCCATGGAAGGGAGAAAAGGATGTTAAACAAGTGGAAGTTGGTGAAGAATGATCTTGTTGGTTTTCCATCTGAACTGGTGGGCTGAAGCTGAAACTCAAGTCTCGGCTTGCTGCCATGATTGGAGCTGAGAAAGAATTCCTCAAGTCTTCTCGCCCAAAAGCTGTCAATTTTCCATGTACATCAACACCTTGCAACTTCTGAGCATAATGGTTTATCCATGAGTGTTCTGGAAATAAAGGAAAACATTTATTAATACCATATGAATTTGAATGCAAGGATATGAGAATTCTAGGAACTTTAAACCCTATTATTTGGATAAATTCCATTTCAGTCACACATTATTGGCTAAATACAGAAATTGTAAGATCACACCATACACGGAACTTAAAAGGATTCAAGAATTTCTCTCTCACACAAACCTTAAGTCATAAAATAAATATCAACGATTTATCAGTATTTAGCAAACTCTCTCCAGAATTTGTAAATCTGAATTTACAGGATTCACTAAATCCTAACTGGTAGCCAAACATCTCCTTAACTTTAAATATAATCGGTAAAACGATGATTTGCGCATACCTAGAACCTGCTTGGCTGTTAATCTCCGAACTGAATCCCTGCAAAGCATTCGAGTCACTAATTCCTTTGCAGAGTCTGACACCTCATTCCATGGATCAGAGGGGAACAGCAGCTCAGCGGATCTCACGGCATTAAAGATTCTTGACTTTGTCTTTCCCCAAAACGGCGGCATCCCGCTCAGAAGAATATAGAGAATAACCCCTGCACTCCAAACATCGGCTGCTTGATTGTAACCCCCAGCCAATACCTCCGGTGCAATATAGAACGGGCTTCCCACAGTCCCATACAAGCTCTGCCCTGCAAAATTCAATAATTTTTCATTCAGAACAAAACATCAAACACATAATCAGCAAACCTCCACTGTTCCATAGCATACCAGGCTTGATATAAGTAGCAAGACCGAAATCAGCGAGCTTTATTGGAGAAGATGGTGACTTGGTGGCGAGAAGAATGTTTTCTGGCTTTAGATCGCGATGAACAATCCCGCTGTCATGGCAGTACATAACGACCTCCATTAGGTCCCGGAAGAGGACAGCCGCCTCTCGCTCGGAAAAGCGGCCGTGTTTCTCGATGCGGTGGAATAGCTCACCACCGGCGCAGAGTTCCATGACCAAATGCACATAGTCCGCTTCCTCGTAGACTGCCTTGAGGTTGACGACGTTGGGGTGGCCGGAGAGCCGCATCATGACCTCAATCTCGAGTTTGACGCTGCGTACGTCGTCTGCAGAAATGAGACGGTCTTTGGCGATGGACTTGCACGCGAGGATCTCGCCGGTGACTAAATCGGTACAAGCGCAAATCACACCGAACTGACCCCACCCCAGCTGTTCACCGAGAACGTAGCGATCGCCAAGGTATGAGATGCGCGATGTTTCGAGGATTGGGGTAGAGAGCCCCGGGACTTTGTAGCAGTTGCAGCGAAGGTTGGCGCCGCCGTTGGCCATGGAAACACTGGCAAAACTTCGATACCAGATCAAGAAACAGCCGCCACAAAATTATGAAAAAAAAGTGTCTATTTGGTACGGTCCCCAGAGAAAAAAAGTTCAAATTTTGTAAGCCCTAGTTGTCGAAGCAAGGCAATGCGATTCGAAATCCCAATAAAACGTCAAGAGAACAGTAATCGCCTCAATCCGCAACGAGATTGCAACCTTTCTGGGTGTGAAGCAGAGAAAGGTTGCCTCTGCTGCGGAAAAGCTATCAAGAAAACTAAAGAATTGCTGGGCGGAGAAGCAGATGAAGTTGCCTTGGGACAGGAGAAGCGAATCGAGATAGGGAGAGAGAGATAGAGTATAAAAAGCTGTATTTGATTTCGTTCTCGAGAAGGTAAAGCGCCGCGGCCTTCCGAGAGGCCGGCAGCGTGGCTGTGGGGGCGGGGGTCAGCGCCCTTGCCGTTTTTTTTTCGGTGCTCCAAGAAATGGAAATGGAAATGGTAGAAACCTTCGACGTGAAGAAGTAGGTCGTTTTTGGAGGTCAAATGTTGGAGTGGTGCGACTGCATATGGAGTGAGCTTTTTAAGTTTGAACTGGAGATGATAGGCATGCGGAGCGGACGTGAAGGCAGGGTTTAAGTGAAATAAATAAGAGAGATTTACATGCATACCACTTCATAATACTCTATTTACATATTTAACATCTAAACTTTAATATTACATACATATCATCATTAGTTCATTTTCATGTCAAATATGAGCGGTAGAAATGAAATATATAAGTGCTAGGAAGAAAATATGAGTGACATATTTGATATTAAAATAATATAAAGTGATATATGTGTAATATTAAAGTTTTGAATGTTAGATATGTACATAGGATGGTATAAAGAAAATGCTGAGGATAATTGAAAGGATCC
The DNA here is from genome assembly GCF_001605985.2 of Dendrobium catenatum. NCBI lineage: Eukaryota > Viridiplantae > Streptophyta > Magnoliopsida > Asparagales > Orchidaceae > Dendrobium > Dendrobium catenatum. The sequence continues at coordinate 471,615 of NW_021318754.1, forward strand.
AAATGGGGAATCTGGATGATCACTTGATCTGGTGTGCGGAAACTGAAAAATTATTATATTTGAAAAAAATATAGTTATTTTGTATATGACAGATTATTACGTGTGAAATTTAAATACAGAGAATTATTTGATTTTATAATTATGAATTATTCATAGTCATAAAATTGAATGGTCCTCTACGTTCAGACTCCGCACGTAATAATCTCTGACGAAAAAAGGGATGGAATTACGACGGAGTTTGCTATATTTTATTTTAATGAATTTTTTTGGATTATAGAAAAAAAAAAAAAAAGAGTAGCATCAGAGCCGGCTAGCTACTAGTTGGTGTTTGTGATATTGAATTTATATTTAAAAAATTGATAATGAGATGTTGCAGTTTAATATTTTTATATTTAAAAAATAATTTTAAATTCTTATAATTATATTTGATCAATTCAAAGTTATAATTAAAAATATGTCAATGCTAAACTAACGAAAGGGATATTTTATGGTGATTTACGTTATTTTTTACTAAATTTTTTTTTTAAAAGCATGAAAAAAAGTAGGCTTTCTTCTTGCTTTTTAAAATAGTTTTTTAGTACAAAAATATTTTGCATTTGAAATTTTTTATGTAGAAAACCATTTTAAAAAGCAGTACAAAAGCTATCTCAAGGCTTCGTTTGAGACAGTTTTCTGACTAATTATTAAAGCAATTTTTTATGACAAAATTCATCCAAAAAAAAAAACCTTAGTGCTGAGATGAGCAAATTTAACTTGATTAAACGAGACTAAGAAGTGTATAGGATTGCAGATTTTATTTAAGAATGGCATGATGTTTAATTAAATTAGGAATAAGAATAAAATATCTAATAAAATTTAAAAAGAAGCAAATTAGTCAAACAAAATTGTACATTATATTGAATGCACCAAACTGTTTGGCGTATTTATGATGCGACAAACTGTTTGGCGCATTGCTACAAATGCTACAAACTATTTAACGCATTGTTACAATATTTTTAAAATTTAATCCGATTGACTAGGCTGAATGCACCAAATCATTTATCGCATTCTTTAGAATGCATTATTCTATTTGGCTAGTTTGCTTCTTTTTAATTATTTTTAGACACATAATCCTATTGCTAATTTATTTAAATTACACATTATGCTCCTATTTATGATATTCTGAAAGATTGCTTTGATTGTGTGGGTCATCGAGGAAAGACAGGGAGCTGTTGGATGGCTTAGAGGGGCTCTCAAGTTCAAGGTGCAGAAAAATGTCATCAATTTTGATATGTATAATATGTTAATACATGTCTATGTTTTATAATTTAATGACATAAGTATCTCATATTTGGATCTCAACATTTTATTAATGTTGTTTGCAAATATATAATTTTTTTCATGATGTTTGAATCACACAAATAATTTCTTTGTCCCATTACATGGGGTTGATTACGTAAATTTTTTTTTCTTAATTGCATCATATTAAGAGTCAGATTCTCATTTAAATTATAATAAAGAAATGTCATTTCTAATATTTTCTAACCAAATATTTTTAGGTTTACCTCTACCTTTATTAACATAGGTCAAATCTAATACATATACTCTCCTAACATGGTCATTAGAAGGCCGCCATTTTACATGACCAAATCATATAAGGTGACTCTCTTTAATCTTATATGTTATTGGAGCTACTCAAACCTTTTCACGGATATTTTCATTTTGTATCCAGTCTCTAAGAATAAATCCACTCATCCACCTGAGCATATCCTCATCTCAACAATACATGGAAAACCCTAAAAAGGGGGAAACCTATGGGGTCTTGTCTAGTTGAAATGGTTCTACTAGTATTTGGGGTTCATTACACGTTATGTCCTTCCTCGGGGGAAGACATTGTCATAATGTGACAAGCACAATATATAGTTAGAGTTGAAAGAATCCTATGACATGAGAGTTGTTCTAAGGAAAGTGTTGGCCTGCTTGTTTGGCCAGTATGATCGTAGTCGAGCGACAACGGTCAGAGGGATCGTATTTGGAGGTTTGAGGTATCATAGCTAGCAGGGTGATTGTGTTCGGAGTGGATCATAGTCGACGAGTGACAAAGGTCAAAGGGAGCTTAGTCAGTAAGCAACAAAGGTCGGAGTGGATCTTATTCAGCGAGCTATGGTGGTCAGAGGGATCATAGTAGGCTGACGACGATTGTTGGAAGGACCGTATTCGACGAGTCACATCGGTGAGAAAGATTGTAGTTGATCTGCGATGGTGGTCAAACGGATCGTAGTCGGCTGGTGACGTTTGTCAGAATGATCGTAGTTGGCAGATGATTGAGGTCAAAAGAACTGTTGTTGGATGATGTCAACTCATCCCTTAAATCAATATAAGGGAGAAGACAATATGCTAAAGAGATTTCAAGACTTTCAAATATTGGTCCCCTTGATCTTGATTGAATAACAGAGAATATTCCAATAATGTTTAACGATGGCTGGAGATTAAGAATTCATCAGTTGTTGGGTAGATGTTTGGAAATGTTTGATTGTTGGGAAAAGATCCAACAAAAACCAATGAATAGCTAGAAGTCCGACGACGAACGTTGGTCGGAGTCTAGCGACAATCAGTGGTCAAGAAAATATCTGACTGGTGGTGCAAGCTTGTGAAAGCAATAGAGATCCTTTTGTTTTTTTTGTTTTTTTTTTCTCTTCCTCCTTTGGAAAAAATGAGGGGTCTATTTGTATTTTTTTAAGGTGCCATGATTAGTAAATATGGAGAAGATCAAAAACACGTTGTGAGTGTTTCAATGAACAGCCTATATCAATCCTCTAGTTCATAGATCGTTCATTGAGCATTTGAGTGTCTTAATTATATCAAAATTCAACTATCTTGGGCTTGTTGGATTCGTCTGGTCGTGCCGCTCGATTTGACTATAAGCATGTCACATTTGCATATCATTTGGTTATCTAATTGAACTTATGAAGCTTTCAAATAGGCTTCGGGCCCTCGATTTGGACCAATTTGGGTTTAGATTATACCGATTATGGTGTCGTTAGGTTCATCTCCTTGAGATATTCAATTTGAATATAAGCTTGCTGAAATCAAAGTTGGGATAGCTCCAGATTTAATTCTGAAAGTTTCTAATTCAAACTTATTACAGGATTCATACTTTGATCAATATAATTTCTTTTATTATATTTCAATAATATAAAATTTTCTATAGAATATGAATTTAAATATTCACGGATGATATTTGAAAAAAAAACTCAATTTCTTCATTAAAATTTTATTACATAATTATAAAAATACATAATAATCTGTAATAATGTTATTATAATAATATAATTAATTATAGATTTTATTTGAAGTCCACCAAAAAAAAGGAAACATGCAAAACCGGAAACATTTTTCCACATTCAATATGGAATGTGAAAAAATATTTTCTTTTTTTTTTTAACCGTAAATTTAATTCACTCATTCTAAAATACGTGAATTTGTTTTACGCACCCGCTCCTTTTTAAATTAATCCTAAACACTAATTCTCCAGCTAAAATAAAATCTAAATATGCTCCTTTTTATAATTTCGTCAAAGATGAGTTCTAAATTATTGTTAACATTTTTTTATTAAATTGAAGTTGTAATTTTACTTTATTTAGCCCTAACTAAATACATGCAAGTCACTAATGATTTAAATACAACAATTTAATCATTATTATTATAATAATAATTAAAATTTTAACTACCTATTTGTACAATAAGATCATATTATTTTCTCTAATAACATACATAATTTTTAAAGTATATATGATATGACCAAATTAATATAAAATAAAAAATAAATAATCAATAATCAACAAAGGTTTCCTTTCTGACGGCTTTGTTATTGCTTCATAAAGAAACATTTTAGTATAAAAATTTTAATTTTAATACTAAAAAGTTATTTTAAGAAACAATAAAATAGTTGTCGCAAATAAATCTTAAATATTATTAAATAATCATTTTGTTAAACTCTCAGTGATCTAAACTTTAAACAACAAATCTACATATTTATGAACATAAATAAACGAATTCTTTAATAAATCAAGCTTAAAGAAACTGATGAAATTTATTCAATTATTTAAAAAAAAAAGAAAATAAATAAATCTGATGTGAATGCACTAATTCACCTATGGTCCTAAGCACAACGAAGAACATCTGGAAATACCAGTCATAAATCAAAAGCATTGCATTTTCAAGCCATGCAGCAGTGTTTTCTTTACAAGGTCTGCAGTTTATTCAAGCCAACGAAGAAAATTCACCAAAATGAGGAAATCTGGATTGCAGCATGCCATATGTTCTCATAAATAAAAGAAGGAAAGAGCAGAAATTAGGCACTATGCTTCACTCACAAAGCTCTCATACATGATAGGATAGGACCAGTCTAGAGATTATTGTGTGCGGACACCGGACGGAGAGAACCATCCAATTTTTCTCTCTATGTATAGTAAAAGACAGTCAAAGCACAATTACTGTAGACAGAGAGAAAACCGGACAGTTCTCTCCATCCGATATCCACACACAATAAAAAGTCCAGAAGAACAGAGACTACAGGTTGAACATGACTTTGATCGCATTGCCGCCTCGAGCGCTGACTTCAAATGCTTCTTCAACCTCCTTCTGAGAGAACCCGAACCGATGCGTGATCAAAGGTTTCACATCAATCTTCCCTGATCTCAGGAACTCAATACAGAGGGGCCAAGTGTCCTTGTAGCGAAACAAACTAACAATGTCAACTTCTCTGTTACAATGTCATGAATGTTAGTAAAGATGTTATCATCACATCTATGTTACAAGATGAAGAAGGTGTTATGAAAAAATTTCACCTGGCTGATGCAGAAGTGAGAGGAAGAGTCATCTGATCGTGGCCCATACCAATAAGACAAACTTTGCCACCAAGACGAGTAGAATTTAGAGCAGTCGACATTGTTTTGCTGAAGCCAACACAATCGAAGGCCGTATCAATGTCAGATCCCATAACTTTCTGTATTTGATGGACCTCATCATCCAAATCCTATTCATGTTGTTTTCGTATGATTAGCTAAGTATGAAGGAAGTTGAGGAATCAATCCTCAGGTAACAAGAAAGGTAAGAATTGCAACTTTTCACATAGAAAGATGTTCTGCAGGTTGTTTGTTGCATCACAATCAAAGATAGCTGGTAACGTGGTATCACGATAACAAGCAGAAACCCAAGCGATGTTGAGGATTGTTAGAACTTTATTGAAACAGGGTGGGTGATAAGGCAGTGGCTCACAGGGCAAATTATTTTGTGCGGACATCGAAAGCCGTTTAGAGTATCATAAAAATGCGCCATATCACCCCTATTCGGTACCGCAGCTCGATACTATTGGGAAATTTCTATAAGTGGGCCTATATATTTATACATATAAATAAAGTTTTATATATTAGAAGCTATCTAAAATTAAGCCAATTAAATTCATGATCTATTTAAGTATTAAATTATTATTTGGCATATGTAACATCTCAGTTAAATTTGTATGAAATTAATTTGTGTAGAGGTCGGGTATTTATTTTATTTTAATGATGGACTGAAATAAAATATTTACAATTAAAGTATATAAGGGTTGTGGTCCCCAGTTTAAACGGTAAAGTCCTCATTTTCCTCATTTTTCATCTTGTTTGAAAAGGTGTCTCTCGCTCTCTTGGAGAACGCCGGTTCAAACGTGGAAGACCGAAAACTTCAATTCGGCATTTCAATAGATTTAGGTACGCTTCCGAAAATTTTTCTCGATGATTTGACATGTCTTTCGGAGACAATCGATTTTTTTTTTTTTTTTCTCCATTAAATCTTAACAGGTACTGCTCGATACCGAGCTCGGGACTACTTGGTACAGGATGACGTGGCTGCACCTGATTCGCCTATGAACGACAAGCTGTGTCCGGTGTCCGCACAGAATAATCTATCGGCTCACAGAGTACAGTTCCCCATTTTTATGGACATGGAAAGAAAACTTGAAGCAATAAAAGAGGAGAGAAAAAACTCTCTTTCTTGGAATTGAAAGAGAAATACATTTGCCGAGAGCCTAAGTTGAAGAAATCACTATTTTTACAAGAAGTCAGACAAGATTAAGAATGACATATAACAACATAGTGATCTTCAAATCTATCAGGAACTAACACAGTGGGTTAATTGAAGATGCAGTACAGTTCAAGAATAAAATTTTCTAATGCAATTAATACGAGCATAATATAAATTCATGCAAAAAAAACTTAAGAATTCATATATCACAAACAAACTAATTCAACAACTTGCATTCTTGAAATGTAAGGTGTCAATAGTATAATTTTAACCCAAAAGATGATGAAATGATCAAAATAATCTCATAAATGCAGCAATAATTTATGGCCATATAAAATTAGTGAGCAATTGTAATTTAGTTTATACCAATTGACTTTTTGATGTACTAAATTTGAATAAAATCAATAGTACCAATTTAGTTAACATCAAATCATGTAGATGAAAAAAGAACAACGAATACAAATACAAACATAAAAAAATAAAGTCTCATGATGGTACAACGAGATGACTTCCTCAGGACTTCAACAACACCTGATATAATCACACATCTAATTTGTGCTCGTAAATAGTAGCAAATAGTAGCACAGATAACAACAGAGGTATAACAACAATCTGTTGATTGCTTTCTTTTAAGCTTTTAAAGACAAACACCCTATCAGAAGCTACAGTAGTGCTTATAGCATAATCAATCTGAAGCGCAATTGATTATGAGAAGGAAATGGTCAGCAAAGAGAAAAGACTTCGGTGAGTGCCAAGGAGGAAGGTTTTCTCGTAGTAATTGTTAGTTACTAGCAGGATCTGTTCAAACAAATCAGGAAACTAATATATACTCAGATGATAAGTTTTGCTCTAAGTTGCATATAAAGAAATTTCATAAATAAGTTAGTTTGCTTGTGATTCTGATAGGAAGTACTTGAGTTCACAAGTAACCTCAAGGATAATACTTGAGTTCGTAAGCAAACCTAGCAAGATTTGGTGAAAAAAAAGAAGATAACTGCTGTTTACAGCAGTCAAACAACAAATTACAGCAGTTTTTCTTAGGAAAACAGAGTAAACTGAGAAAAACAATGGGGAAATTCCCTAATAGATGCAAGAAAATAGCAAACGATACAAGTTTCTTCAATTCAAGAGGAAGAAACAGCTCTCCAAATCTCTAGCCAAGCCTAGAGCCCAATAACACAAACCCTAGATCTCAAATTCCTTCCAAATTCAAGATGAAACCCTAATTCTATCATTAGCCCCTAATTAAAGCAAAAGGAGACATACAAAATTCCTAAACAGCCCTCTAATTCAAATTTCTATCATAAACACCCATTACAATAATTGTTTGGGCCCACTAGGCCATCCGCCCCCCTCTCCCTTGGTTCCGCCCTCCCCCTAGGCCAGTGGAATTAAACTTGAACCGGTCCAGGTTGGATCAGTTCAGCCGGCCTAACGGATTCTAACCCAATCATCTTGTAAAACCAACTAAAGGAACAAGGCCACGTATATCAACCAAATTAAGAAAAGAATTCAAACCTGAATGTTTGTGGAAACCTTAACAAAGTCATCCGCACCAAGAGATTTTGCGACCGAAAGGCGGTATTCGTCAACATCAACTATAATAATTCTGGGGGCTCCGAAGGCACGAGCAGCAAGCATTGTGACTAATCCTATAGGTCCAGCTCCCATGATGAGCACATTAGTCTCTGGGCCAACATTAGCTCTCCTGCAAGCATGTACCCCAACACTAAGGGGCTCACACATGGCTCCTTCTTCCAAGCTCACATCTTCAGGAAGTTTAAAACACAGATCAGCAGGATGCACCACCTGAAAATAAGATGATAGAACTAGGTTCAAAGTTTTAAAATACCTATCAAACTTCAAACTAAGAAAAAGGTATATAACTTGAATTTTTTGAATGGAAAATAAAAAAAAATTAATTTTGAGTCCAGAGCAGCTTTTAAGTGGGAATGAGTTTCAATTATATCAACAAGCTTTATATAACTAACAATTGAACAAATGATAAAATATACTCAGACAATTAATATTAAAATTAAAGACAAGATATATAAGAGAACAATTTATGCACTTGATTCAAACTATATAAGATATACATATTTATAGATGGTAAATAATGACAATTACTAGTCCTAAAATTAAATAAGAATTAGAATAGACATAATGGGAGACGAATAAAGAAGACAAGAATTGAATGATCATTTTTGCTAGAGAATAATTTTTTATCAGTTATTGAACCAAATCAATCAATATCGAAGATTTTTATGGTCATTTATGTTTTCTATCTGAAAAATAGACCTTTTTTAGGAGTCCTTTTTAGGTACTTTAATATCCTATAGATTGCATCAAGGTGTTCTTTAATGGGAGTATTCATAAATCAGCTAACCATTTTGACAGAGTAATAAATGTCTGGATAAGTATGGGAGAGAGAAATAATTTTTTCAATCAAACATGGATACCTTTTTTGTAACTTGGAGAATGTCACCATTTGATCTTATGTATTGATATTTACATCTCATCATCCAATTTTATATTTTGAGATTTAATATCTATTTCTATTGAGAAATATAGAGATATATATATATATAACTTTCTTTGATCTTGCGATGTTCATATCCAAGAAATATTTTAGAACTCTTAAATCGTTAATTTCAAGTTAATTGGCTAAGATCCTTCCTTTTTAGACTCTTGATTTCCTCATCATTATTGCAAGTTAAGATAATATGATCAACATAGACAATCAGGATAGTAGTTTGACCAAAGGGTGATTTCTTTGTAAATTGGATGATGAGTGAGTGATGTATTTAGTGAGAACCTTTCATGACTGTTGTTGCGGCAATAAATGATTGGTTCATGGTTGGAAGCGGCATTAGATTGGAAGCTTTTGTCAGAGGCCATTATATATTTAATTGTAGTTATGATTAAGAGAAAAAATTTAATTAGGTTAATAAGATTTAATTGAAAGCGAGGGGAGAGCTACTCAAGATCGAAAAGTCTTTTGCAAGGCATTTCATGAGAATATAATGATTGAGATGTGAATGAATTCGAGGTGAGCTGAACTTCAGGTGAGCTCCATAAATGTTTAGCAATTTGGATTCAATACAAGTTCAACGATTTAGGCTCAAGAAGTGTTTGGTGATCTGGATCTGCAGAGAGTTTGGCGAGGTGAAAGTTCGCTCAATGTGAAGCTCACAAGTGAGTTTGGCGAGTTGAGAAGAGTTTGGCAGGGAGAGCTCTTGGCGAATTTGAAAGCGGATGAACTTTTGAAAGCTCTTGACTCTTGAGACAAGCTCTTGAAAGATCGAGGTGAGCTTGACGAGACTCATACAAACCCTTGCAATAAATGAACAAGGGACAATATGAATCACTCCTAATAGCATATTAAAATTTGAGATAAGAAAATGAGAAAGAATTTGTTCAATTAATTCAAATTGTAGAAGTTGTACAATTTTATTGGTGATAAACAATGCCAATTATTAGCTAAAAATTAAGGAATAATTATTACATAATTATTGGGAGAGAAATAAGTAAGATGAGAATTGACAGATTGCTATAGTGGACAATTATCTTGCGGTTGCTTTAATCAAAGCACACATATTACTTGCTAATCATTTGGCGTGGGCCACAATGTTGCTTTTATAGAATTTCCACAATAATAAAAGTTCTAAATGCTAATTTAAGGTTTTAGGATTCATGATAACCAAGATAAAAAACCTGTAAATTACTAGTAGACCTACCATTGAGTTCAGTATAAATTTGCCCATCATATAAAGATAAATGCTGCACCGAATATATTGACAGATGGAAGCAATCAAACTGCTAGAATTTTGCCAAAACAATATTAAGTACTTTGTTAACAAAGTTTTATAGCGTGGAAGGAATTATAATTTTGAATAGTTAGCGATAAATTGCAAAGTATGTGGCTCAAATCACAATATTGATCTTGGAAAAGCGACTTTCTCCTTCAAATACTAAACCATAGAACATTTCCAGTGGTCCTTACCTTTTCCACAATGTCTTCTCTCAGATAAAGCATTCAAAAAAGCAAGATTTTTAACAAACTATTAATTCTTCCATATGAAAATAAGCTTCTGTTGATCGCCAAACAGATAAGACAGACAGCAGAACTTAAGAACTGAATAGAATAATATACTGTCATTAAAGATTTACCTGATTAGCAAGAGAACCATGAACAGGTGGGGTGGCAAAGAATTTCATGTCAACACATAGGTTGTACCGCCCGCCCTTACAATGCCTGCAACGTCCGCAACTGATCCCAGGTTCTAAAGCCACTCGGTCACCCACAACAAGAGACTTCACTTCACTTCCTACCTCTTCAATAACCCCAGCACACTCATGTCCAATCACCATGGGTTCTTTGACAATAAAATGAGCACACCTCATTGCCTATCATTTAATTGTAAAATTTGTAACCAAAGAAATCTGATTAGGTTCAGTCATCTCAAAGATGAGAATGATGCAGTAGAAAACATTTCCATTCAATACAAAAAAAGTTTCAACCTTTAAATAATGGACATCACTGCCACAAATTCCAACAGCCTTCATTCGAACCCGAACCTGATGAGGGCCTGACCAAAGTTGAACCATTTTATGAGACAGTTAAAGAAAAAAAGTTGGTCTTTGTTATCCTATAGCGACCATGTGTCCATGTGTAAAAATAAAAATAAAAGTGGCCTTACAATCACCAAAAAGGTTGTTTAGCAACAAATATGATTTAGGCTTCATTTGTGAGGGCTTTCTTACCGCTTCTTAAAACAACTTTTTAGTATAAAATTTTTAATTTGTGTACTAGAAAGATGCTTTAAGAAACAATAAGAAAGCCGTCCCAAACAATGCCTTAATGTCTACTTGGGGTGGTTGTTGTTATTTGTAAAGGTAAATATATAACTATTGCGATAAAATCATTTTTAGCGAACTAAATACAGATTTTGTTTTTTTGCTTTGGAAAAAATAGCCTTAGCTTTCTTATAGTTGTATACTTTTTAGCGAACTTCTTACCACAAAATATTTTCAAAAGCAAAAAAAAGTTATTGCCAAACATGAATGTGGCTGCAATTTGAAAAGCAAAGCAATGAAAAATCTTCAATAAACAAACCTTTAGTAAGACTTCGTTTGGGACAAATTTCTTACTATTTTCTAAAACAGTTTTCTAATACAAAAATTTTGAGAACAACAATTTTTTTTGCTAAAAAATTTATTTATAAAGCAATAAGAAAGCTGTCTCAAATGAAGCTTAATTTTGTAAATTCAAATTTAGTAAATGTTGGAAGGTCAATTCTTAAAACTATTTGGCAAGATAAACATTAATTCTATTTAATTTCTTAAAAAAATGGTTGGTGTGCATTTTCATATTTAAGATTTTAATGAAGGACAAGGAGAGATGTAATGAAGGAAACCGGTGAAAATCACTTACTTCGCCTAGGATTTACTAAATTCGGAATGTAGCCTAAAACGAAACTTTTTTTAAAAAATTGTGAATTTATCTGACTTAAAAATTTGTTTGTTAGATTTAGCCAAAGTCCTAGATAATTCTAGACTAAATTTTGCAAACAAATAGCTCTAAATTAGATAAATAAAGAACAATAGGCCATAATGCATCAAAAAGAGAGATTTTTCAATTAAGAACAGAGATCTTTTTAGGACTAATTATTCTATGCAGACATCTGAGAACTGTCCGGATTAGCTACGCTTTTACGGTCCTTTTGTTGTATTTTTGTAAAAGGGCAGTTAAAGAGCAACAAATATTTAATATTTACTAAATAATTGAATATTTGTTACGCTTTCGCTGTATTTTTGCAAAAGGGCAACAAAAGTACAGTAAAAACGCATTCATAATTGAATATTTGCTGCCCTTTTACTATCATTTTGCAGAAGCTCAGCAAAATGACAGCAAATCCGAATGGTTCTCTCCGTCCGGTGTTTGCACAAAATAATTTCTCCTTTTTTAGGTCAACAAAAATAACCTGCCCCCAATTCAAAAACCAAAGTATCAAGAACTTTAAGTGCATAAAATCTTCTTTTTCTTTTTCTTTTTCATGAGATTCATTTGACTATGATGCTGCTCCTTTTAATCATAAGAGAACTATCCATGAGAAAAAGTTGGCCTCTAGCAATTATCTGTTAATCATGACCAAAAAAAGACATCCAAAATCTAAAAATCCATGACCCAAATCATAATCAATACTAGCCTCACAATTAACATAAATAAATAAATAAATAAAACAACAAAACTGATCGCTTGACAATCCAACACATTTAAAGGCATGGGGATTATCAATTTGTTTATCAAATAAACCATATCCAGAAGAGAAAAAAGAGGAGGACAAGAGAACACATACCGACTGATGGGAGCTTGAAAGGTTGAATCTTTAGAGTGTTAATGCCAACCAGCCATGCTGCCATGTTCTCCTCTCCTCCATCTCCGCCTTTTCCCATCTTCCCCCACTCGTTAGCTCTCTGCACTGAACTAAACCTCTCTCACTTGCTCGCTCTCTGCAGAAACCTCTAAACTTCTCTGTCGCAAGATGGAATAGGGATGGGCCGACGATTGTATTTACTCACTGTCTTCTCCTCTGTCCTATCACACCTATCCAGTTTGGACGTGGATAAAAGTATAAGAAAAAAACTGATAAACTCAGACAGAGAGATGGAGATCTTATCCACATCGATATGGGTATTGGGAAGAAAGAATCGGGGCCGATCACTGGCCGAACTAAAAGTCCATTGGTTACGGAAATTATGCGCTTAATTAATCCGTTTAGCGAGCACCATTTTTCTCAAAATATATTTTTTAATTATAAAAACTTCATTTTTTTAATGAGAATATATATATTTTTTTTAATACACATTTATATTTGATCATCGTTAATTATTGGAAGAAAAATTTACTCTCACACGTATAAGAAAAACTTATATGTGCTAATTATTCGTCAATCATCACATAATAGATTTAAGAGCTATTTGGTTTGTTGAAAAGTAGGTGAATAATATTCCAAATGTAATGATTTTAAGAATTTGTGTTTGATTTGAAAAAAAATCTACTATGGATGAAATTTTGGAACTCACTATTTATTTTAGGGGTGTCAATATTAGACATGACCAGAAAATCACACACAAATCTTACCCGAAAATTTCGAGTTATGGTCAACTCGGATCAGAAACGGGTCAGATTTGGGTTCAACAAATCGATCCGTTTGAAAAAATTGGGTCGGATTCGAGTTGACTCAGAAACCCGAAATTGACCCATTTTTCCCGTGTTTTCCTCGAAAACTAGTTTTTGACCCGAAAATCCGAGCTTAACTAGGTTTTTACTTGAAAATTTGAGATTGACCCAATTTTTTACCTGAAAACTACCTTTTTTTGTCAGCCATATGTCATTCGAGTAGTGTTAGGTTGGCCCGGGCCTGAAACGGGTCAGATTCAAGTTGACCTGAATAGTACCGTGTCAATTCATGATTTGACCCGAATCCGACCTGTGACTCGAAATGGACACCCCTAATTTTTTATGCATTTTAATTTACCTAAAATTCTATCGAATTCTAAATACAATGCAAGTTGGCTCCACTCTCAACATTATTGATAGCATGTCATTGTCATCCACTGCATGCCATCGCCTGTCATAGGTACTAACCACTGTCTATTATCATCGTTGCTTATCACTCACTCCAACTTCCATCAGCCACCGTTGTCATTAGGCTTTATAATACATTCCCTTTACTTCAAATAAAAAAAATATTTACCTATATTTATTTACACTAATTCAAATATTTCAAATATATTATATTAATTTTATAATATATTTTATTTTATAATGTATTTATTTTAAAGCAAAATAAAAATCTCCTTAATAAATCTATGATCAATATATTATTTTAAGCAATTGTCTTATACATTATATATGATATAATGTGATTACATCACAATAAAAGTATATTGATTTTTTAAAAAATTGAGATATCAATACAAGATTTGAAATTACAATTGTGCCATAATAATATGAAATAATCATTAATATATCATTAGAAGCAAGCTAAAGTCCCTCTAAAATTAAACTAGTATTTCTATTGTTTTAAATAAATAGTTTAATTTGGCCTTTTTTTCCAAGCCATGTAGACAACTGGTTAATAAAATATGCGTCAATAATTTTCCCGCTTCAATTTGTGGCTGGCCCATTATCTGTCTGACCGTTTTTTCTTGATGAGGCCCATAAGTCTTTATGTCTGACCGTTTTTTCCTGATGAGGCCCATAAGTCTTTATCTATAATGGGCCCCCAAAGCCGGCCTAATTTGTCCCCCCGATTTTATTATTTTATTGGAATAAATGAGAGCCTTGACAATAAATAAAAAAAAAATGAAAAATCATAATATTTATAATTTTTAATAAATTTAAAATAGCCTATAAAAGGTGAGATTTTTTTTTTTTAAAAAACTGTTTCTTAAAAATCTAAAAAATAAAAACTATTAGTTTTAGCTCAATTGAATTTCGATATCATTCATTACGATAGAAGAAAGTTCTTAATATAATATGCTTTATATAAATTGTGAAATATGAGTTTTAAAGGTCGAAGAATGAGACTAGAGGTATTATAAGTGATTACAATAACATAAACATTTTTCTTATAGAATTACAATAAAGAATACTAATAATCAAGATAGCAGACATTGACCTTAGTAGAGATGACGAGCATCAATGTTGGTGTTGAAGATGAATGTCCGTCTTGTTGTTTATGATGAATATATTGGCATCAACATTAACAATGGTACTTAACTAGTTGGTGATAATAATAGTTTGTACTTACGTTAATAGAGGAATGGCTAGCAATTGTCAATAAGACGCCGTATTTTGAGTGTTGCACTCAATTATGAAGTGTAGGTGATGATGTCGGACATCAGAATTAATATTGATGATAGATATAAAAAAATATTATAAAATACAAAAAAGATAAAATAGAAATAAAAGCATTATAAATGATTAATTATTCTATGCGGATGCAGAATGTTGTTCAGAGACCAACTAGAATGCACCGCGTCACTCCTGTCCTCGATACTGCTCGGTGTACCGCTCGGTACTATTCAGTACTACGATTCGATACTACCGACACGAAGCATTCCGATTAATTTCAGGATAACATTCTTCATCGAGTCTTTGCACTTAATAATTTCTCCTCACATAGATAGACAAATCAATTGGAGCTCATTGAATTCTTTTTTATGACGAATATCTTAATTTTCTGAGCCACATAATATTTAATTAAGAAGAATATGCTTTTGGGGAGTCGAAAATTTGGCTCCATGCGATCTGTCATCAGCTTTCCACGAGATTCATCCCCCGCTCTGTGAAGTGGTCAAAAAATTCGCCGCCAAATCAGTACGTCGCCGAAACTATCACGGCAACGCTCTGGCCAGATTTCTTGCCGCCTCCCTCTCTTTATCCTTTCTTTGTCACTCTCAGAAGAGTTTGCTATAGGTGGTTTGGCTGGTGAAGATATTTGAAGGATGACCGCAGCGCTTCTGAGGTTAGGCCATCTCCAAGCTAGTGATTTGCTCGAGATTCGTACGGCCAGTATCTTCATTATCTCCCGTGCTTTCGTTCTAAGAATCGAAATCTTGTGCGGAAGAAGCGACAATCTCGGGAAGGATTTCTGATACAAATTGTGGAGGATTTTCATATCGGATTTCTGAAGGCTTGTTTTTTCTCCCCGGTGCTATTCTAAGCGGGCTTGGATTGAAGGAGTCTACGAGTTTATACCGGGTAAACTGAAAGTGCAATTTTTTTGTCTTTTGTTGGAAGCTGAAAGGGCAATGCTCTGTGGTTATTTTTATTATTGCTTGTTAGAATGAATCGTTTGCAGCAAAGTTCTTGTTTTGTCTGGATGGTGAAATGGCCATTTGTTGATAAAAGGGAAGATCATAATGACTTGAAGTAATTTTTACCGAAACAGTCTCTTGATCTGATCATATGAGATGAACTGTGAATTTGATACAAAATCATGCCTTTAGGGCTGGTTGTGGAAGGGATTACTCACCTTTAGATATCCTTGGGCTGTTTTTTCTTAAGTTTAGATCTGCCTTTTTCTATTAGCATATTATAAGAATTAGAGGAGAACACTTGCATTAGCATTGCGATTTATGTTTTCTTTTTTCATGATCTCATTATTTTACTCACCTTTATTTTGTATTCATTCTTGGAATATGCACCCTGGAGTTTGGTATCTACTTCAATTATCTGCCTTATTTATGTCACAGAGAGTTATTCACAATCCGACTTGTGATTTATAGGTTGAATTAGAATCACTTGCTAAAAACTTTTCATGTCATCCAGGAAAAAATGCAATACTTAATATACAAGAGCCATGCTCAATTGATTTTATTTGTGGAATTTTGTTCGTTAATTAAAAAAATTTTAAAACCCCTTGCTTCCTAAAATAGCATCTATTTCTGGTCCATGGAAGCAAACCTTTTGTGTTTCGGTATGTTGTTTTGGCGGGAGCTACTTAACCACTTACTAATATAATCATAGTAGTCCAAGAAACTCTAGAGATTTTTTTCTAAACATGGTAACATATTTGAAGTGACATTTGCAAGAAAGATGGAAATTGTCGGAGATTGATGTTAAGTTAGCAAGACCATATTTTTTCTGATGCTTTTTCTAGTTTTGTGTTTCTTTAGATGAGTGTAATTTTTTTCCAATTAAGTTTTATTTACAACAACACTCCTCTGTTCTCTATTCACATCATTGTATGAGCTTTCAAGCCCTTGTGGAGTCTTGACTTCACTCTCTTTATCTCACATTGTCACACGATAATTATCTTTTTTTTTTTTCTGTTTAGCATTGCTAGTTTTTGTATGACCTTTATCTTAAATATATTAATTCATTGAAGAAATGCAAAATATAGTATAACAAGAATTTTTAAGATGAAATTATTTTATTGTGTGTCAGTATTGTGAATATCTGTGAGTGATTTATCTAATGAAAGATAGTTCTTTAAGAACATTTCTTCTTCTAATGCAAACAAGTGATGCACTTTTTTCAATGACTACTGATTTTTCAGTATTTGGGCTTTCAACTTTGTTCACTGGTGCACCTAGAAAATTATATGTTTTAAAAACTCTGAAAAATCAAGATTTTTATTTATTATTAGATTTTCTATTTTAGATCATGTGAAACTTCTGAAAAGAAAGCTCTAACGTGGCCAACACCAGATTCCCATTAGCCCTCTATGTGCTCTTATTAAATCAGCCACATGATGTTGTCCATCTTAACAATTCATTATTTTTCGTTCTTCCTTATTTGGCTATCTAAAATAAGAAATAATTAATTATAGGTTAATTAATTCCTTGTTCTTTGAACTTGTAAATTGCATAGCCTAATGCCCATAGATATGTACCTCTTCTATTGTTTGATTAGAGCAATAAAATTCAAAATTCTCTTCTCTTTATTTTTTTATTTATTTTTTTTATTTATTTTTCCACATGTTATCAAAAAGAAGTTTGATTTATGTTTGCTCACCTTAAGGATTTTAGTGCTCGCTTAAATCCTCATCAAACGCATGGTGAACTTGCCATTTCCTCATGTAGGTCTATGTCTCTCCTGATCTCACGCAGTGCATCTTGGCCCATGCACAAAACATCGTGCGTTCTCATGTAAAGCATCATCCTACCCTATGTAGAGCCTCGCCCGACCTTGCTTAGAGGATAGATCCTTGTCTGAGCCTCATGATTTTCGTACATGAGTTTCACATGCATGTTCGAAACTCGAAGCGTTGGATCCTTTCAATCCCGCAAGGAGCCTGCTTCAATTTCTCAAATCAACCTCATGAGCCAACTTCTTGCCATATCTTTGGTTCTTTTCTATAAACCGTGATTATGGTTAAACATGGAATAGCTTTCAAAAACACTTCTCATTTGACGGCACGTCCAGTCATGATTCAATCATTCATGTTTGCATCGGTAGTCATGTAAGCTTATCCTCAAATCTACCACTTATAGGATACAAATTGAATTTGAAAACTACCTCCAATTGGCCCAATTGGTTATGATATTCATAAGCCAAAAAATGCAACGATGACTTTTCTCAATGGTGCGGCCATTTCTCCTAAAAGAAAATATAAAATTCTTAATATTGCGATATGAAAATAGCATGATTTTGCATTGGTTCATTAATATAATGGAAAATAAAATTGTTCCAAATTCCATGTTTATGCTATGGTAAAAGAAATTTGGGATTCAAACAATTTAATTTACTCGGATAATGAAAATGTTGTCAGGTTACACAATCAAAGGAGCCTTTTATGATCTATGTCACGTAGTGATCTATTCATTACTTAATATTACAATACTCTTAATATATATTGGCAGCAACTGGATGTCTTTAAATGACTAGATTAGGGGTGACTTGGAGATGAAATGAAGTATCAAAAAATTAGTGAAAAAGGCATGACAGTCAAATTTATTCTTGAACTGAATAAAAATCTTGATGAAGTCTGGGGAAAAATATTTGGAACAAAAATCCTCCCATCCATTCAAGAAGTGTTTTCTAAAGTCTGGAAAGAGTAAAGCCAAAAGAAAATTTTGATGATAAAGTAAGTCACCCCAACCACTCAAAAAAAACTTCACACATGCCTATCAAGGTATATTTATACATCCAACAAAAATTTTTCAAAAAGAAAAAAAGCCTTGGTGCATTAACTATAAAAAATATGAAACCATAAAAAAACATGTTGAAAATTATATGGCAAACCCGCTAATTGGAAACTAGGAAAGCAAGATTGTGGCTTCTCAACTGTCAATGGTGAATCTCTAAAGTCACCTACCTCTATACTTTCATCATTCAATCAAGAGCTAATAGAAATGATGTGAAACAAAATAGGAATTGCTTTAGAAATTTATAAAAACTTGATTAAAGTGCTGAAAAAATAAATTAATGTTTCACCAGATGGGATTTTAGGAAATTTAAGAATGTCAATATTGTTATGTAGGGGTGTCAATTCGGGTCAACGGGTCGGGCTCGGGTCGAACCCGGAACTGACCCGGCACTGTTCGGGTCAACCCGAACCCGACCCGTTTTTAAAAACGGGTCAGGTTTTCGGACCCGAACCCGACCCGATTCGGGTCCGGGTCAACCCGACCCGACACGAATGACCCGGAATTGACCCAAATTTGCAAGTTTTCGGGTCAAAAATCGGGTTAATCTTCGTTTTTCGGGTCAAAATCGGGTAAAAAACGGGTCAAACTCGGATTTTCGGGTCAAATATGAGTTTTTGTGTCACTTTCGGGTCAATTTCGTGTTTCCGTGTCAACCCGAACCCGACCCGTTTCGGGTTTGGGTTGACCCGAACCCGGATTTTTCCGGGTCGGGTTCGGGTCGTGTTTCGTGTCGTGTCAAAAATTGACACCCCTATTGTTATGGCAATTAGTTACACAGTAGAATAACACACGGGTGGATGTCCGATGATTTGCCAATGTCCGGAGGGTAGATGTTCTTCGATAGAAGGTGCCAAGGTGAATAGGATGCGATCGACGAGGCGTCGATGTTGTCGTCAACTTCTAGATTGAGGTTGAAGAAAGGGGATTGTAGAATATCCACTAAGCCTTGGTGGTCGTAGACGAATCCGTGGTCATGTCATGCTCGGGATCGGCCATGCACTTGTAAGAAGGTTGGGGAGGGATGGTTGTCTTCTTCTTCTCTTGGACTATAACTCATGAGAGAGGAAATCCAAAGAGAGAAAAATAAGGGAGAGAGATGGTCGGTCAAGGGAGGGGAGGGGCTTGCTTTATGAAGTTAGGGTTAGGGTTTGGAGTATGGAAAAACAACTAAAAATTTGAGATTAATTTTAGATTTAGTTTAATTAGGAAAGGGGAATTGAAATTTAAATTTTGAATTTCAAATTCTAGTCATATGGTAATTGAAGTAGAGAGATAGGAGAGAGGGCTAGGGGGGCCGGCGGCATGCATGAGGAATGAAGGGGATTGGGAGGGAATTAAAATCTTCCTAATTCATTATCCTAATTTAGGAATAAGATAATGATATCTAATCTAATTTAAAATTAAATTAGACTTAAATGTAGGAACTCTCCTAATTTAGCTTTCGTTAATTTAGGAAAATATTTGAAATTCAAATTTGAATTTCAAATTGAATTAAATCTTTCCCAAATTATTTAGGATAATTTAGGTAGGTAGTAATGATGATTGAAATCATCATCAAGAGGTAAAGGAGGGTGTGGCCGGCGTTTAGGATGGGCGGTAGGGAAGGGAGGCTGGTGGTTGTGGGGGCTTGGTCGACGGCTATGAAAGGGAGAGGGGCTATGGGGGTCGGCGGGTAGGAGGAGGGAAGGTTGGGGCTTGGGCCGATGGCTAGGTGGAGGAGGTGGGGCTTGAGACCGGCATCTAGGCGGGGAAGGGGTGGTCGGCGGCTTGAAGAAAGGGGAATGGGACGAGCCACGAGCCCGGACACTTCCTGCGGCTGGTGGGTGTTGCTTTTGCCCTCACCTTATTACTTCACCACTCAAGAACTCACAAGCTCCAAAGAAGAAAACTAGATTTTTTTTTCATTAATCTGTCATTGATCCTAAAACAAGACTAAGGACCTCATATCCAGGCCTCAAAGAGAAAAGAGAAAAGAGAAAAGAGAAAAAAAAAGACTGAAATGCCCTCAGGGCTAGAACTCAAAATAATAAACAAGCAAGGGTGCAATCGTCAAACTAAAAATAAAATTAACTAATGCATGAAATATATAAAAAATAAAGACTCCTAATCGTAGTCGTCGATCTACGATGTCTCCGGTGATAGTCATTTCAGAATCTCCTGCTAATGTCCTCTTCAAGAAATGCTATAAAAGGTTTTTAATCAACTCCAAATCAACTCAGCCCCAACAACATATGACATGATCATTGTATCAACTGTTAAAAAAACATATGATCATAAATACCTTTAATTCAAAGATTGACAAATCTCAACTATGTATCATGGACTCAGGAGTATCATATCACATGACTAGGCGTATATCTCTATTTCATAAATTATATGTTTGCTTTAAGGAGGATTATGTAAGGATTGTTGATGGATCATTATCTTTAGTTACATAAATTGATAGAATCAACATATCAGATTCCATATCCCTAAACTCAGTTTAATTAATTCCTAAAGTTTTATGTAACCTCTTATCCATCAACAAAATTATCAGATATATGAATTGTTTTGTCACGACCTGACCCAGAGTCTCGAATTAATGAGGCGGGAATGGACGGTCGGACAGTTAATTCATTTCTTCAATTGCATATAGACAGTAAAACTAACATCTTCCATTAACTGAAGAGCCTATAATAAATTTCACATTTGAACAATTACATAAATCATATTTTACTTGCTCTCATTTGGTTGTTGTCTTCTCTAGACATATTCATCCTTTCAGTCATTTTTACTTATCAGGAGACTTACCTGAAAAATTGAGGATTACAGTTTGAGTTTACATGGTAACTCGGTGGATAATAATAGTTATACATACATATAATAATCATATTTATTTGACTTTCCTTTATGATGTAGATAAAGGGGGGGTCAACTCATGTAAAAAATAATTAGATTTTTGGCTTCCCTTGAGTCTACTATTTGAGCTGAAATTTTAGCTCATTTATGAGCTGGTCTTTAGTTCACTTATTGAACTAAGGGTTAGCTCATTATTAGCTATGATTTTAGTTCATAGTTATCTTTTTATTAAATGTACTTTTTATGTTTTTAATGTTTTAAGTTATAGTGTCTCTTGGATTTCCAAAAAGGGCTTTTGGAATCCCAAGTTAGGTGTTTTGTATTCCCATGCATGACTCCTTGGTTTCCTCCATGGTTTCATTGCATTTGCCCCCTTGGATTCCGGCCGGCTGCTGGTTTCCCATGCCTGGGCTCTTTCCGTGGTCATGCCCCCTTGGTTCCCGCTCGGCCTCCTTGGCTCCCGTGGCTACCTCTTCGGTTTCTTGGCTTGGGATTTATTTTTAGGTGTTTTAATGTTGTGATGTTTAGGTTCTTGTGATAATTAATGTTAGTGTCTCTTTGTATTCCCTTTCATACCTATATATATGGGAGATTTGTAATGTTTTGAAGAATGTTATGAAATGTTATTTTTGGAAAAGTTTTAACCTGCGGTTTTGCTTTGGAAATCCTGCGGGCTCTTTCCACCCTTCTTTCTCATCCCCTCCGGAAATCCTGCGGGCTCTTTCCACTCTTTCTTCTCGGGCTTCTAACCTCTTTCATCTCTCCGCAAGTGCCACTCCACCTGTATCCTTCTTCTCTAAGTGAAGCAACTTTAGGGTGTCGT